>NC_035435.2:152315848-152615848 GCF_002127325.2 Helianthus annuus
TTGCAAATGACAAAGTGTTGGTATTTATACCCAACACAGGTTGTATTGGTCGAAGGATCTAACTGACTGATCGATAGATCATCTGTCGATCATCCAGCTATCGAAAGATACACATATACCTCGAAGGATGACATATCCTTCGAGGTCCATCTTCATCTATCGATGGATATCTTTCGAGCTCATCGAAGGATATACACAATCCTTCGATGCCTTATCCTTCGACACCAAACATTATACAACCATAATTTGTCTAGCAAAACCCACACGGTCAACCAAATAACCCTCTCGTTTGACCACTTCAAACGAGCGGGTCTATACACGTTTGTTTGACCGTTTCACTAACTATTACAAATTCAGCGTACAATAATAACTAATCTATTCGACAAGCATCGGACACAAAATCTGCATCAACAAATTCCCCCTTGTCCGTTGCTGTCGAATGCTGAAAATGCAACTGCAATCGATCTTCAGTCAAGTATTCATCTTCTCTGTTGTTAACAAATTCCCCCTTGACCGATGATCCAGGTAAGTAGTATCTTGATGCTCCGTGTATAATATTTCCCCCTCAAAGTACGCGTATCCGTGTTGAGTGTTTGTGCAATTTCCTCAAAAGGCTCAATTGACCGATCTTCCGCTGATCTTCCAATACTCCAACCGGCATTTGATAAGCGTTCCATTCTTTAACAACTGCATCAAGTCTTGATCTTCAAGCATACTACATTGATAGAGATTTCTGGTGAACTGTCTTCTGTAAACCGTCTTTGTGGAATCGACCAAGTAATGCACTTTAATCTTCAGCATCAACACTCAGGAAAGTCAGCTAGACCAAGTGTATCCCTTGCAAGCTCAACCAAACGGCACGCTTAGTTGAACTACATCCAGATCTCATTGTCTCGCCTTTGTGAAGTTGACCACGTAATGCACTACGGATCTTCAGCATCAGTACTCAGGAAGTCAGCTTGACCAAGTACATCGTTTGCAAACTCAACGAATTGAGTTACCCCCAGATCCCTGTAAAATCCCAAAGAAACATCAAACCCAAAACCGAATCCTGCAGGTCTTCAGCCTTGAACTATCAACTTCCATAAAGATTCCCCAGGTCTTCAGTAAACAGCGCTTTGAAACTACTGTCGACTTTAGATACCTGTATGTTTCCGTGCAAGACTCTTCACGCTGGCTGGAGAATTAATTAAAATCCTCAAATATGTGTCTGTGCAAAACATTCCACGCAGAACCGTTTGTATCACCAGAAAATCACAAACTCTACCACCTATGATTGCGTTTAGAAATTTATCGAAGAAATTCAACATATGAAAATTTTTATCCCCCCATTTCTTTGGTAAAATCTCTAAACCTTAACAGATTCTTTCCACTTCAAAGAAACTGTCGTCAAATGTTCACCAATTCCCTCCACTGAGCGGAACTGTCGTCAATCTTCATTGAATGTTCTCGGTTCCGAAAATTCACGAACATGACTTTCTTCTTTGCATATTCTAGTTGAATAAGAACGTCCCCTAGTACCCCGTATGATCCGACTTGTATCCCTCCAAAGACTTTGTGAACTCGTTAGGACCGGTATTGACATTCTAGGTTCATTCATTCGTTACCAAATGCGAGAATATGACAATAAACAAAAATATTTCTTCGTTGCATATTCTAGTTGATAAAGAAATTTCGCCTAGTACCCCGTAGGATCCGACTTGTATCCCTCCAAAGACTTTGTGAACTCGTTAGGGCCAGTATTGACGTTCTAGGTTCATACGTTCGTTTTCAAATGCGAGAATATGACAATAAACAAAATGCTTTCGAACATTTCCGAATAACCGGTAACAATCATAAATATTGACGTGCGGAAGTGAACATACCGTGTTGTTTTTGGCCCATAATAGTCACGTCACCATTTTTGACATTTTCATCGGTAACCGTGACTACCCCACATTTTTCAAAAAATCAAGTTTTCATCATCTCTTGTTTTCATCATTCCGCATCATCCCGCGCGCTCCCAAATTCGTACGAAATTGGCGTTGAAAAATAGAAGCACGGTTCAGATAATCTTCGTGAACACCCGACTCGACTCCCACTAGTAATTTGTTTACTCAAACAAATAAACTAATGAAAATCCAACATCCATAACAACTTGACTTTTAGATTAGCCCATCACTCTATTGGCCCATCATAGAAATCCAATTGTCACAAATGATATTGGCAACAATAATAAAAAATAATGAGGCCCAATTATCACTCATATATTTTAATTATGTCACCACCCCACTTCACAAGCTTGATGCAAGCCCAAATCCCATTCACTTGATTTATAAACAGCCCAATGGAATTTCGTGGCCCTAACTCATTGTAAGGCCTAACATCTCACTACACCAAAGAGATAAGGCAGACCCTAGACAAAAGAGTATCAGCCGACATCATCATCATCTACCTCTTCTCTGCGATAACCAAAGAACAAGAGCAGACAACTCAAACCCCAACCATGTGCGGACACCTACCTCTTTCTCTCTCCTGCGAAACATCTGGATCTTTCGGTTAACAAATCTCTCTGAAACATGCTTGATCCTTCGATCTGGATCCTTCGTTTAACATCCTGATCTTTCGATGTTCTTGATGATCTTTCGAAACCTGTCTGAGCTTTCAAAGTTGTTGATGATCTTCCGAAATCTACCTGATCTTTCGAAGTTGTAGGATAATCTTTCGATACAACGCATCCTTCGAAGTTGATGATCCTTCGAAAAAAGATGGAATGATCCTTCAAAGACATCAAGTTGACCTTTCGATTCTGTTGAGATGACCCTTCGAAGTCATCTGATCTTTCGAAGTGGTTAAGTTGACCCTTCGAATTCCTTTTGATCTTTCGAAAACTGAAGATGACCTTTCGATTCTCTTTGAACTTTCGAAAAACAACAACTGAATTTCTTTCATCTTTCGGGGTATGAAGATGTCAAGAACATCAAGAACACAGGAGGTTGTGTAAATCTGCAGATTGATGAAAACACTTTGTAGATAATTTTTGATGATGATAACTTGAGTACTTAGGTGAAAAACATAAAACCCAACCCTCGTTTCAGCACAGATCTGAATATTCGGGTCCAGATCTGAGTTTTTCTTGATTTTCACCATTTTTACATCTTGAATAAAAGGCACAAAAATCACAGATCTAGAGCACATGTGACTTAGTAAACGGTTAGTTTTACTAAATCGGGCACCATGGCTCTGATACCAATTGTAGGTCCCTGTTTCGGGATCAAAACCGTGATTTTCGTGATTATGTTCAAAGACGGAAGAGATTAGAGATGATAAACAAACAACTTTGTATTAATCCGGTAGTAAAACATTACAAGTCGGCCCGATTACATGATAACCGAACTAATACCAAAGGAGTATACATTCGGGGAGAGATCAAGTGGTGATCTCTCCCAGACACACTGAAGCTCACAGGGAACTCTCAAATGAGCTCCCCTATTCTCTCTTAGTCTTGCAAATGACAAAGTGTTGGTATTTATACCCAACACAGGTTGTATGGTCGAAGGATCTAACTGACTGATCGATAGATCATCTGTCGATCATCCAGCTATCGAAAGATACACATATACCTCGAAGGATGACATATCCTTCGAGGTCCATCTTCATCTATCTATCGATGGATATCTTTCGAGCTCATCGAAGGATATACACAATCCTTCGATGCCTTATCCTTCGACACCAAACATTATACAACCATAATTTGTCTAGCAAAACCCACACGGTCAACCAAATAACCCTCTCGTTTGACCACTTCAAACGAGCGGGTCTATACACGTTTGTTTGACCGTTTCACTAACTATTACAAATTCAGCGTACAATAATAACTAATCTATTCGACAAGCATCGGACACAAAATCTGCATCAACACAGAGACTTGCAATTCATGATTGTTTTCTTCAGTTTCTTGTTCTCTAATTCTTGATTCATCTTCCTTCGAACGAACGTCTTCTTCGTCATCTGCACGTGTTGCGAATTTCATACTTGGTATTTCATCTTTTCCCCGTATGGTACTCTTGAATGGTTCCCCGTCTGCGTGAATACTACGGCCCATTCCATAGCCGTCTTCAACCCTTTCCTTTTCCGATCTTTGTCTTTCATTCACTTTATCGGAACCACGTTTGCATGACATCGTTTCCCGCTTCATTCTTGCAAACATTCGTGATCGCGGAGTTGTGCGATCGGGGTTGAATTCGTCTCCGTCTCCGTATCCTCTGTTTTGTTCTTCATCCGGTTGTGCCCGGAATCGTGTAATATCGATCGATTTTCTTCGATTTCCCACCGTGGCTCTGATACCACTTCTTAGGAGCGGAAGATTATCACTTGTCTGATAATCATTAACATCCGAACTGGATCTATTAGGTTTGGAAGTGAATTCCATATTAACCTTGATCATGAACACGATAATAAACGCACACACAAAACAGAACGGAAATAAACTGAAATGGATATTGTGAAAATATCTTGGTGTCGGCAAAGGTTGCCGGCAAATGTCTATTTATACACGAAGAGGTGTCGGTTGATATGGTGGTTATTCTTTGACGGGAATAACTGCCGGTTTGAACCGTTATTCATCAACCGTTATACCTCTTCTCTTATTTGCTACATATATACATAACATAAGTTTAATTATCCTAAGTACATTAAAACACATAATTAAGTTTATAATCTAATAATAACTCATGTAGTGACATAAATTTGCTTATCTCATCTGATGCACTCTCATCTAGATGCTCTAGCTCTATAAATGTAGATTATACTTGATAATCACACTTAATATATAAATATAGCTAGCACCAGATTACAATTTGGGAAAGTTGCTACACGGGTGTGAGCACTACAAGAGGCGATGCAAACTTCGTGCTCCTTGCTGTAACCAGTTATTTTCCTGCCGCCACTGCCACAACAATTACACGAGCTCGTTAAGCAACCCCAACGAAAGGCACAAAATGGTCTTAAAAGATG
Source organism: Helianthus annuus (assembly GCF_002127325.2). NCBI lineage: Eukaryota > Viridiplantae > Streptophyta > Magnoliopsida > Asterales > Asteraceae > Helianthus > Helianthus annuus. The sequence goes on from NC_035435.2 coordinate 152,320,844, forward strand.
TTAAGCAAGTTGTATGTTTGATCTGTAACACCGAGCAACAGGTTTCTCATATTTGTGTTAACTGTGGGGTGAAAATGGGTGAATACTTTTGTGCAATTTGCAAGTTGTATGACGATGATATATCAAAGCAACAGTTTCATTGTCATGATTGCGGCGTATGCAGACTCCATGGTCGTGAAAACAACTATCATTGCCAGAAGTGTGGATGTTGCCTTCGTGTAGAGCTACGAGGTTCTCATGTTTGTTTGGAGAACGCTATTAAACGTGATTGTCCCGTATGTCATGACTATCTTTTTGAATCTGTTAAGCCAATAACAGCTATGTATTGTGGACATGCAGTGCACTTGGATTGCTACTCGGTGATGATGAGCAAAAATCAACCTCTTTGTCCCAATTGCTCAAAGTCCTCATTTTTCAGAGAGTTGTTTGAAACAATATTGATTATATTGGTATTATTGGCTGCTACATATGAATTTATATATTAAGTTGTTTGTGTGCGCAAGGTGCCTTTTGACTAATTAAAGTACTAAACCACACGGTGCCTTTTGAGGTTGATTTAAGTGGTAATCCACTAGTCACAGTTGTATCCTTTTTTTTTTTTTCTAACACAGGCTACAACAATCATTTTGACAACACTGGTAGCTAGTTTCCTCTTTTCCCTTTTGATCCGACCTCGTTTGTTAGGGGACGACAACCTAGAGGTAAATAAGAACTCACTAACGGATAGGAGTCTCGGGCAATTGATCAGTGGAATAAACGTTGGGAAGTGATAAGCACGCATTTAAAGTTTGCACCACCATCACTCTGAATATGCTTTCAAGGAACTAGGGTCCATCACCACGCATCTTTGTTCATTTCAACTTGCTTTTTACAACAAATTGAAAATGAAATTTATTTTGAAATGGGTGTCGCTTAACAAAGGTATGTTATTTATCAGAGGTTGAAGTTTTTCCATAAAAAACTAAGGCAAAACCCCGTCATAAACAGCTACAGTAAATACAATTCAATATAACTCATCAACACCCTTTAATTTTTATAACCTAATATAAGTCGCATTGCATCCAAATATAACACAAGACAAGGCCCTGCCCCCAAACATATCCCACTGCTCGCATATGAACAAAAATAAATCAATATAAGCTACAGTCAAATATGACTGACTCATCAACATCCGTCATTATACCCATTTTATCAAATGAATAAGGCTTAGGGTGTGGGGTCATGGTTGGGACATGATTTGCCATCTAGGAACATGAATGGAAGGCTACACCACCCCTTGCTTGATCTATCATGGTTTGTATGGATTAAACCATGGCAACCATGGTCCTCCTTTTCATTTTTCAACAAATCATTTCCTTTTTCTTTAGACAAAGATAAATTAAAATAAATAAGCGGCTAGTGATTTGGGTCATGACCACACCTTTAGGGTCTGTTTGGTATGGGGTAATGGAATGGACGAAGGATGGAATGGACGAGGTAATGGAATGGACGAGGGAATGCAATGGATCATTACCATTCCATGTCTTGTTTGGTTACCATGTGTGAATGGAATGAGTTATTATTGTGTATTGTTCGGTAGACAAGAAAAATGGAGTAATAACATCAACGGTGAGTGGTGGTGGTGGTCGGTGGTAATGATTGTGGGTGATTATAGGTGGCGATGGTAGGTGTCGGCGGCGGCGATGGGTGGTGGTGGTGGCGGCGAGTGGCGGTGCGGCGGCGACGATGAGTGGTGGCGGTAGTGGCGTCGACGATGGTGGTGGGCGGCGGCGGCGGCGAGTGTCATTAGTGGTTGGTCGCAGCTGTGGGTGATAACGGTGGCGAGTGGGTGGCGGCGGCGGCGGTGGCTGTCGGGGTGAGGTGGTGGCGGGTGGCGGCGATGGCGTCGGTGGTGGGTGGTGGTGGTGGTGGTGGTGGATTGTGGCGAAGGTGGTGGGTTGTTGTGTTGTTGATGAATGGTGCAAGAGGGGATGGAATGGAAAAAAAACATAGGGGGTGGAAGGAATGATTTTGAGGGAATGGAATGCATTTTGGAATGGGTGATTCCATTCCACTGACCAACCAAACACCCTTTTCTTCATTCCCTCGTAATCATCCATTCTATTCCACCTCTCATTCCTGCATACCAAACACTACCTTAGGGTAGTGGTTTTGGATGGTGAATTAGAAGTGGGTTACATGGTACTGACGTACAGGGTCATAGTGGTGGGTCATGACCACACCCTATAGCCTAAACACACATGGGTGTATCTGTCTTCAAGGCATATGGATCATCGAGAAACCTTTAACCACAAGTCTAAATCTAAGGATGAGTGTTCTTAATTGTCGGAATTGAATATATATGCAAATGGTACAAAAATCTTTTAAGTGAAAGTGTTCTTGAATTGAATTGGTGAGAATGAAAGTTTACAAAAGGATTACATATATAGGGGAAAGTTTTTGTATAAATAATTTTAACATACTAAACATATAAATTGAAGGAAAACTCAAAAAGACAAGGTGACATTTTTGTAATTATCAATAACTATCAAAGTTACTCTACAAATATACCTAAAAAACCTAAAAAAAAACCTAACCCCCCTCACCCCAAAAATCTAAAAAAACCCTACCCCCCCCCCCCCACACACACACACCCAAGCTAAAATGCTAAAAACTAAATCCTCAAAAAACCTAAAAAAAAACACACACACACAAACAAATTATTTTATTTTATTTTTAACGTTTTTATTAAAAATCGCTACTTTTAGTAGCAGCAAAAAAATTTGTTTTTGCTAACAAAATATAGCGATTTTTTTATTAAAAAAATTGTGTTTTTTAGGTATTTTTGGTTGAGTTCACATTTGTATAGTAACTTTGATAGTTGGTGGTAATTACAAAAATGTCACCTTGTCTTTTTGAGTTTTCCTTCAATTTGTATATTTAGTATCTTAAGATTATTTGTATTTGATCTTTTGCCTACATATATACGGTATTCCATTTTGGAAACCGCCATTACTTATACTAACTGCAAATAATAACATATTAGAATGTTATTTGGGCCTCATTTTATATATATATATTTTTTAAATGACAAACTTATTTTATTCTCTGCTGCCTGTGGGACTTGAACCCAAAACCTCCTCATCTCCTAAAGTATTTAAATGCTTTGACTTTGCAAATGAAGCACCACCTCATTGATATTTCTCCATTTGTTAATTAATAATTACATAATATAAGTTTATATTGGGCTTAAAATATTATTTATTTTGTTAAAAGACATTTAGCTTGATAAACAAATGTAATTAACAACAAATTTATGTTAATCCGCGCGTTGCGGCGGGATGTTAATTATGATTGTCTTTAGTATCACTATATAAAATACGAAATTTCTTAAATTTATGCAAATCATACTTTTCATCTTGATTTTTGTTGGGGAAATTTCAGAAACCGGACGATCAGAGAGGCGTGTAGTCACTCTCATCAAATTATTTTGGTGGTTCACCCGAATAATTCAATCGGATACAACTCTGATTTCGAGAAATTGAACTAGTGTATGTTGTTTGTGTGAATTGATGAACCATTGTGACCAAAATTGTCTACGAAAATTGAGAGTTTTGGGGTGTAACTGCCCAATGGCAGTTAATCCAATTTTTGGACAAAACTGCCATTTAACTGTCATTTTCAAACATTTCGAAAATTTTTGGACCCCGCCAGGGGCTGCCGTCCCTTGGACCCTGCTCCCAGGGGCGCTGCCCCCTTGGAACCCCCGTAGAGTACCCGTACACTTCGAATAATAATAACTCAAACAAGCGTGCACTCCCGCACCTCCTAACTTGCTTGATGTGTATTATTATTCGCTTTGATCACCAAGTCAATCCCCGATTACACTAAAATATCTAACAATTTATCCCCAGCATATTACACCACACTAAAATATTTTACTTTAAAAAACAGAATGTGTTTTGAGGAGCAACACTGGATGGAGTTTGCAACTTTTTGGTTACGCTACTTTCGGATTCAAGTCAACTAAACTTTGACACCACCTGCAATTACTCTATATAAGTTAAAAAGTTATTGCCAACAACACTTCGTGTTATTAGAATTTATATCGAGTAGGAATTTGATCTCCTTAACATATGAAAGCGTACTCTACAACCCTATCTTTTTTCGCTATTTTACAAAAGCTAAGTTAATAAATCGAAATACCAATAATCCACTAAACTATCATTCTCCTCCATTCTTTTCCACTTTTGACATAAATTTAGAGATTTCCAACTTATACTAAATGTGAAAATTAAATCAAATACCATCATAAGTTGGATGAAGGTATCAAAAATTCCATAAAACATTGCTACCAATGATTTTAACAAAATAACAAACCTAAATGGGCTGAAAAAAAACAAAAAGAAAAAACAAATCAACTAAGAAAGTAAATAAAGTGTCCATAACTTAAAATTCCAACCTAATTCAAACCTCATCTGCAAGGTTTGAAGTGTTGTTAAGTCCACAACCCATATCTTCTTTTGCACACAAAGGGGCATCTTTTCTCTTCATATACTTTCAAGGATTTTAACTGTTTATACATATGTAAACTCTCTTTAATTCAAGATTAAAAGTAAAAATAACTATTATTCATGAAAGGTTACATACATATACTCTACTCTGCTTTTTGGGCTCCTTTCCTACTTGCAACTACATTGTATATATATGTATTTCATTGCAATATTTAGATATTATAAATCAGAATGCAAAACAAACCAAGAATTGACAATTACATTAATTATTTAATCAAATTTAACTATGCACACTTTTGTAAAACAACTTTTTTTTATGTGAACCTACAGTTTATTTACACATTTTTCATTACAATATAAATGCTTCTTAATACACACACATACGCATACATACAAATATACACATGGCATACGTTCCAATAAACAATTGACACTTACTTCGCGGGGGATTAAGATGTGCGTGTATACATCCCCGATAACGGGTCATACCAGCTTTGGGTAATCGTATATACATATTACAGAGGCTCATAGCAAACATCAAAATTACACAATTAAGCATCAAAATAAAAAATAAGTATCAAAATCAGACCATTATACATCAAAACCTAACAAATTCTATATACACCTGTGTGAGGGATATATAAAATAATTTGAAGAACCTTTTAATAATCAAGAACATTTAATTTCCTAATTGCAAACCATGGGAGAAGCAAAACATAGTAAATGGCAACGAATTTCAATCAAGTTTACCGGTTTCCGGCATGTTTATTGTCGTGATTCAAGAACGTAAATTACGTTGGAAGAAGTGACTACGGTATTCGCCAATGTTAAACTATGTTTGACTGAGCGGAATTTTTCCAGGCACAGATGACAATTGTAGAGACGATTGAAGAAAGTTAAAAACGATAAGTCAGTTCTTTTGTCGTAATACGATCAATCAAACGTAAACTCATTTTAAAATTCTGAGCAGTCACTTCTATTATCGTTATTACGTTCTTGAACGTAAAATTTCTTCAATCAGATTTCTTATATTCAAATTTCAACAAAAAAAATTCAGATCAATAATTTACCAATAAAAGGACAAATCAATTGTAGGAACCGTTCGCGTAAATAAAAATAAAATAAACAAATTTTATTGACAGATTACAATACAGAAATAGGAAAAGCTAACACTATTACAATTACAACTGAAATAAACGACAATACAAGAAGGGGTAGAAACAGAATGGCTGAGTCACGTGTACACACGCTTCCCTTAAAACAAATTCCGAGTCTCCCAAGAGTACTCGTTTTGTTTCCCAGGGTACAACAGCCGAAGCAGCGTACTGCCGGAGTTCGCCTACAACCCGAAGGTTACCTTGAAAACTGCTTGAGAAAGATCAAGAAGCTTTTGAGAGAAAGTGGTGTTTACTGTTGTGTTGCTGGTATTCGTTAGTGAATCCTTCAACAAGGTATGGAGCTGTATTTATACAGCTCCCGGTTTGAAACAGACAAAAAACGAATTAAATGAGAGGTTTAAATTGCATTAAACGTCTTCAATGCAATTTAATACGTCATTTAATTCTCAGTCAAAGCCTATTAACTCGTCAGTTACAAAGCTGGATTGAAACTGCACTGTCATTCAATGCTGGAAGCTTCGTGCGCGCCCAGGTCTGCACACCCATGCGCGGTGCGTCCTCTTGGCTCACTGGCCATGCGCGCATGCGCCACGTCACCATGCGCGGTGCGTCCTCTCGGCTCAAGTCCATGCGCGCGTGCGCCACGTCACTTGTGAGCCTATACGTGCGCGCCACACAGTCGCGCCGTATTGGCTCACTCTGGTGCGCCGCGCACGACACAACAGGACCCATGCATCATGCGCGCAACCGCGCGCCTCCGTGCCATATGTACTCGCGCGCGCATGCGCATGACTGCCACGTCATGCGCCGCATCACCTACCACTTGGTCCTTGCAACCCTTGTGCTCCACCACGCGCACGCGGCGATGCGAGCGTGCGAAGTGCAAAGTGCGCCACATTGCACCTCATCGCCCACGCCACGCGCGCGCGCGTGAGCGTGTGCGAGTTAGGGTGCGGAGTGCTTCCATGAAACAATAAGGATGGAGAGTTCCACCTTAAATACCCATTTAAGTTCCATCTCTCCTCCTATGTGGGACAAGGTGCTACTTTCCCTTTTGTTTCAGCATTCTATGTTTCAAACACCCAACTTTGAGCATCGATATCTCATTCATCTTAGCTCGGTTTTGGACGTGGTTTAGTTCGTTGCGAAGCTCTTCCAACATAGAACACAAACCCACAAATAAATATATAAAACCCGCTCATTTTATTATATTTATTTCTAGTCCAAAGTAGGAAAAAAATCATTTTCCTATATTTGTGAAAAATGCTATTTTCACCTATTTTTCCAACATCAATTACCTTGATGATAAACGTAATTTACCCGTAGAGATTGAAGAAGTATTGGGCGATTTGGTTGCCATTAAGGGTGTTATCCGTTAACAAAGCAAAAGAAATTATATTTAGAATGTGATCGAAGAAGCAATATACAAAAGAATGAAGTGACGTGCCCATGAAACAGATTAATCAAGCGATATGGCGGTTGCAAATTGTAAACGTTGCTGTCGTAACTGTATTGTTGATGCCGTTGTGCGTCACCGTTAAAGTGCTTAGTGAACGCCGTTAAACTGCCGTAACCTTACAACCCGTGTGTATATTGGGAGGGATGACGGTTAGCATGACATCTGTTTTTTAATTTAAGGGTTTTATTCAAGGGGCGTGATGCATAGATACACAACTATTAAGTTAGTAAACATACCCTAAGTTAGTTTTTGTAAGGTTATATAATTCCTGTGTTAATAAAGACTATTAAACCGTTTTAAGCACATCATATTTTTGATGCATTTAAATTGTTTTGTTTATGAGTTGTTGAGTTATATGTCCACTAGATATTAAATTGGTTTTGCCCACTAAATGGTGATTTTTTGGCCGATGAAATAAAAGGGTTGTTACTCTCGATCATATACTAGACACACATACGAGATACAGTGTGCGTGTTCGGTTACAGGGAGTAAAAACCATGGACATAAGTTTTGACAGAATCATCAAATCTAATTCCAAAAAGAGTGACTATGTCTAATCCGATAAATCATTGCGTGTAAGCCGTAAATAGGTTTATCTAATAGGTCTCGTATGATTCAAAATTAATCCAGGTTACATCACAAAATTTGCAATTGTTCCAGGTTTGTTAATTTATTCGAATTACTTGTTCTAGACCAAATATACAACAATAAATAACCAAGAACAAAATAAGCAATCTCAATCATAGGAGCAGCCAAAAGGAAAGACAACTAGCCAAACCGAACTTCAGATCTGGAGCCACGAATCTTGAACCAGGGAGAAAGAAAGCCGTTGTAGAAATTGAAGGTAAGGGGTTGGGCTCTAGACCAGTGGCGGATCCAGGAATATTTTTCACTGGGTTCACTTTTTTAGATACTCCAATTTCATGTAACCGAACATAAAGAATTTCGGGTCGGTTTGATGGTTCGGATCGGGTAAGGTTCATCACATAATAAAAGTACGATACAATGATGAAAAGAAAATCGTCATTAGAAATTTAAAAACACAATATAAAATACGATAGTCTTTACAAATAAAAAAACTACCTAAAGTTGTTGACGACGGGTTTTCATCTTTTGAAAACGTTGCATTACACTCTCAACAGAAACTTGTTCTAAGAACTCCTTTTCAATGTAACAAATGCAAGAATCATTCATGTATCCATCACCCATCCTATTACGCAATTCTGTCTTCACAAGCTTCATTGAAGAAAAACTCCTTTCAACACTAGCCGTTGCAACCGGTAAAAACTAGTGACAACTTTATTAAACGATAGACCAACTGATACTCAATGTGTTTCCTTGTTTCCACCATCCTTTTGGCAAGACCACTAACCCCATTCAGGTTATCAAACCGACTATCTCTTTTCATATTAGAAATGTAGTGGCCGAGTTCATCTATAAGCTTATCTTTTTCATCAAAAGTAAAATCATACGGATACATTTCGGCCAACTTTAGCAAGTTTAGTTTATTAAAGGAACTAAAATTATCACGCGGGCTCAAAGAACTCATACACGTAAGCAAGTTAGTGGTTACCTCGTTAAAACGGTTTCCAAGCTCTTGAATTTGCATGTCGAGAACCGTGTTGAAATTATTGACCACAAAATGATGACGATTGGTGATATTGGTCTTTCTTCTTCTGTTTTTCGGGTCAACATACTCATCTTCCATGTTAGTCATCTCAATATCATACTTGTCACAAAAGGATGTGACATCTTTTAAAAGTGAGTCAAAGCTTTCAAGTCGATACCTTTATAATTCTTCTTTGGTTGATCTAACCAACTCAACTGCATTTAAAATATCTTGATTCTTTCTTTGAAGAGCGACACACAATAAGTTAGTAACTCCCAAGATATGTTTCATCAAATGTAAATAAAATACAAACTTGAAACTTTTCATGTATAATTGAAGTCCATTTGCTTGAGTTTTGTGAATTGGTTCCCATGCCGAAGTTAATATATATTCAAGCACTTCAATAACACAAGGATATAAGGTAAGCAAACGAAGAAGTGTTTTTTCATGAGAGCTCCAACGTGTATCTCCGGGTCTTGTAAGTGCCATTTCTTGATTATTTCCACTTCCGATTACAACTTCCGGATTCAATGCCAAAAGTTCTCTTTGACTCTCTTAGCAAATCTATTCGTTTGCACGATGCACCAACAACATTTATTAAATCTGTTATTTCCTTAAAAAATCTACAAATTTCAAGATGCTTGTTTGCAAGGGCCACAACAACAAGTTGAAGTTGGTGGGCAAAACAATGAACATAATATGCCGAAGAATTTTCTTTCAAAATCAAAGTTTTCAAAGCATTAAACTCACCGGACATGTTGCTTGCACCGTCATATCCTTGGCCTCTAACCCTACCCAAATTTAAATTGCGGTGAGCAAATAATTCATCAATTGCAGATTTAAGAGATAAAGCGGTTGTTTCCATAACATGAACTACACCAATATATCGCTCCTTCACAAATCCTAATTTATCAACAAATCTCAAAACCACGGCCATTTGTTCCTTTTTAGAAATATCCCTCGATTCATCAACTAATAAAGAAAAGACATCATCACCAAGCTCTTCAAATATCATCTTTAACACTTCTTCTGCAAAACAATTACAAATGTCTTTTTGTATTGATGGAGCCGTCATTTGGCAATTCTTCGGAGCATTACTTAATATATACTTTGCAATTTCTTCATTTATTTGTGCGAACAATTTTAAAAACTCTATGAAATATCCTCTATATAAGGATGCTTCAGATTCATCATGACCCCGAAAAGGTAATCCGCCATTCAACAATCCTTTAGCGAGTATAACCGAAGTACTTAATCGGATTCTATATTCTTTGTTTTGCTCGGGTTTTTTTTGAACCGCTGGTATAGATTGGGCTTCTTTAAGTAAGTCTTCTCCTTTTTGAACCGCCCTGTTGTGAAAACTATTGCTTTTACCAACATGAATTTCGAATCTTTCTTCTTTCCTATGCCAACATTGTACCCCCTCACTCGCAAATGCATCTTTTTGTCCACTTTCTTTGAATAAGTAACAATATAAGCAATACACTCTATCCGCTTTGACACTATATTCCAACCAATTTCCATGATTTTCTGTGTACCATTTTGGATTGAACCGTCTTAACTTATTACTATTACCAATAAGTGTTTGTGGAAAATCTGTTTTTTTCCCTTTCGGTTGACATGGACCTCGAAGCAAATATGTTCGTCTAATTTCGTCTTTTTGACTAGGGTGATAAGATGAAATTGGTTTCCTTTCGGAAGGATCCCACGGAAGATCATCCAAAACGATTTTCAATGGTTTACTAGTTGAAGATGACGATTCAATGTTAGGTGGTGGTTGCCTTTGAAAGAAACTTGAAATATTCTTCTGCATAACTGATAATGCCTAAATACCAAACAAATTCAATATTAACTCTCAGCAGCAATATTAACTTAAAAACCACTTAATCGAACTGTTCTGTAATCAAGTAAGCAATATTAACTTAAAAACCACTTAATCAAGTAAGCAATATCAACAGAACAGACGAACAGATGAAACCCAATTTTTAAACCCAATTTTTATTAAAAATCACTTAATGGAATTTTTAAACCCAATTTTTAAACCCACTGTTAACTTAAAAACCCAATTTTTAAACCCAATTTTTATGTAATCAAGTAATCAACAGATGAAAGCTATACATCAAGTAATCAATCGAGTAATCAATCGAACTGAGATGATGACAATCAATTAATTCGTATAAAACAAAGAGATATAAAACTAACTGTAAATATGTAATCACAGAGTGACGGAGGCGGAGGCGGCGGAGCAGCCGGAGGCGGAGGGCGGAGGCGGACTGGTGGCGGAGATAATGCGGAGCTGCTGCTGTTCGCTGCTTGTTTGTGTATTTGTGCGGCCGTATGTTTTCCAATATAACCCTAAATGGGTTTTAATGTTTTTATTAGTTTAAAGAAAAAAAATTAAAAGAGAAATTAAAAAAAAAACGGACAAAAAATATGCAGTGACGAGATTCGAACCCGGGTGGGTTAGGAAGAAAAGCGGGATTATAACCAGTGGAACCAAGGCCTTTTATGTTTATGGGTTCCTTTTATAATATACTTATGGGTTCCTTTTCAGCTTCTTATATATATTTACAATAAAAATTAAAAAAAGACTGGGTTCCCGGGAACCCGTAATTTGTACGTATGTCCGCCCCTGCTCTAGACCAAAGACCAATAACGAAGCAATAGCATGAGCCCAAGAACATAAAGATCAAAAGCCCAATAACCTAAAAATAAAACAAACAAACAAACAAATAAAAGATTGCCAAGCTATCGCTCCTGAACCTAAGCGGGGTGGGGGTGGTCATCACTCACAACACCCAATCAAGTTACGCCATGTCATCAACCATTATTCCATCACCCATAACCTTTTTTAGTGGCAATGGTCATCACTCACAACACCCAACAATAAACCCTCACACCCCCTCACATCCATTTATCACTCAACTTCCATCACGCGTGAAAACAATCACGGAACCTTAATCATCACGTGTGGAAGTAGTTGGTGGCGGTGGGAATTTGTGGACTTCCACGCTTGGTATTTGCCCCATCACGCACCACCCCCAGTCCCCTAAGTGAAACACGTACCTTAATGTACTTTTGTTGTCATTAATGTTTCCAGCAAAAACAGTATCGCTAAACCTATCTAGTATTCTATTGCTTCCTTTAGAATAACTGACCCCATGCTTTAATGCGCCATTTATATATTTTAGTATCCATTTCCTTGCTTCCAATGCCTTCTCTTTTATTGTTCCATTAAACGGCTTATCTTACTCACGACAAACATAATATTAGGTCTTGTATTTGTCAAGTACATAAAACTTCCGACTAGACTTCAGTGCGTATTTTGATCAACATCTTCTTCGGGATCCTTTTTAGACAAGCGCAACCCATATTCCATTGTTGTTCATACTATAGTGTAGTTAGTCATTTGGAACTTTTCAAGTAGGTTTCTTGCATAATTCTGTTGTGAAAGTAAAATGTTTCCTTCACACCTAGGAAGTAATGTAGTCTCCCATGTCGGTCATTTCAAATTGGGTAAATTACACTTTCCATTTTTCATGTTTGTATCATATTGCAATAGATGTCCTTTAACTTCAATAATTACAATCACAATCCTTTATTTGTAAAACTCATTACACCCTAAGTCTTTTTGCACTAAATAGGTTAAAATTTTCAGCTAAGTATGGCATGTGCGTTCACATGAGGGCTTTTGTGTCTTTAACCCCAACCTATTTAAATTATATAAAAACATATATATATATATATATACATATATATAGGTAAAGAGTAAAATACAAATGCGCTTATCGTACGATACGTACGCGATCATCCCAGCCGTTCGATCAGGTGCAGATCTGGTGCGAATTCAATACATATCGCATGTGAAAAATGGTTAGCATGGGGTAGTGTGAAAAATGGCACGGGGTGTGTAGATGGACAAAATCGCATGTGGAAGATTTGAATATCGCATGTGAAAAAATGGCATGGGGCAATGTGAAAAATGGCATGGGGTGTGTAGAATCGCATGTGGAAGATTGAATATCGCATGTTAAAAAATGGCTAGCATGGGGTAATGTGAAAAATAGCATGGGGTGTGTAGAATCGCATGTGGAAAATTGAATATCGCATGTGAAAAAATGGCATGGGGTAATGTGAAAAATGGCATGGGGGGTGTAGAATCGCATGTGGAAAATTGAATATCGCATGTGAAAAAATGGCTAGCATGGGGTAATGTGAAAAATAGCATGGGGTGTGTAGAATCGCATGTGGAAAATTGAATATCGCATGTGAAAAAATGGCTAGCATGAGGTAATGTGAAAAATAGCATGGGGTGTGTAGAATCACATGTGGAAAATTGAATATCGCATGTGAAAAATCTGTGTGTGTGTTACTGTTCATCTTCTTCGATTGTTGTCATTGTCAGTCTTCTTCCGTTTGACCCTTACAACTCCCAAATTAGTAGTTCTTATTATCGATATCGCACTAAAAGGAACGAAGGGAGGTTGGGGAAGAAGATTTTCAGGTTTTTGAATTTGATTTAGGGTTTGATTTTGAACTATCATCGGTCAATTACAGAGATTTATGACCTCGCAATGACGTTTAACCTTCCTGGTGTGATTTAGATATATTAAAATGATTAATTTAATCATTTTAATTAGTTTCGCTCGCGTTTGATCGATTGAAGATCGTACGGCTGAGGGCATCGCGTACATAATGTAGGATAAGAGGTATTGTACGTTAACCGGCCTCTCTCTCTCTCTATATATATATATATATATATATATATAGGGGAAGGTTCATTTGAGAAGAAGTTTAATGTGAGAAGAAAAAGAAGAAAGAGCATATTAGTAAAATGCTATTTCATTTATAACCCATATCATTAATTTTTCTCTCTTTAATTAATTAGTCAACTAATCATTAATTATCCTACATATAATCTACAAAACCTACACATATCAAAATTTTCATACATATACCCTACACATTATAGAATTTTCTCCTACACAGTCGATAATTTATTCTACACATCTCGAAATATATCCTACACAACTCGTAATTTATCCTACACAACTAGTAATTTATTCTACACTTTAAATTAACTTGTTTTTTTAATTTGGAAAAAGGATATATTTTGAAAAGGAGTTACAAATTTAATTTAGCTAGTTATTAAAGGAGAAGAATACAAATTAATGATTTATGTAAGTTTACCAATATACCCATTATATTAAAATTAGATACAAATATTAAATGAAGTAAATTGAAGCATTCTTTATTGGTTGAAACTTCTTCTTTTTTTCTTCTTACAAAAAAATTCTTCTCATTTGAACCCTCCACTATATATATATATATATATATATATATATATATATATATATATATATATATATGGAGCCGCTAAAATGAAAACCACCTCCAGTTGTAAGAACCGCGAGAACCACTCTCAACCAATCAGAACATGACAATCCAAAGGGTATTTTGGTCATTTACCCTAAATGTCAAGTCCCTTCTCTCTCTTCATTTAAATCTGAATTTTTTATTACCTCTCTCCCCTCTCCTTTCTCATTTAAATCTCATCTATCTGTTAAATCACAATCCTTGTGAATATTAAGATCTTCTTCCTCCATAAACCCTTGAAAATCATCCACACCTCTCATCTGTATCTCAACTAAACAAGATAGAGAGCATAATGTAAACCCTATCCCCCCAACAAAACAAAACACTGCCGCCCCCTTTCTTATCCCGTCTCATTTCCCGTCCGACGACATCACCACCGCCGCCATCATCACCACTATGATGAGTTGTGGTGTTTTTTCGTTTCTGCTTCTGCTGCTTGAAGTCGTCGCCGACCAGATTCACATGGCGGTGAAGGTGCGTAAGATCTGACAAGGAGATGGGGGAGATGATTTTGCGGTGGCTGTGTTTGTATTTGGAGGCGGTGGTTGTGTGAGCGGCGGCGGATGAACTGTTGGACGTCGCTGCCACACATGGGGGTTGGGTGTGGCATAAATCCTCGTTGGTTGTTTTACGGCTGATGATGTTGATTCGTTTATTTGGTAAGTTTTTTGATGGTGCTTTTGAAAGTTTTGAATCTGGAAACAATTGTTTTGAGTTTATTGGGGGTTTCTTGATTTTTGTGGGTTTGATATGTTTTGATCGTTGATTCTGTTGATAGGTTTGGGAATCAACTATGGAGAGGTTGATTCTGTTTTGCTGGTGCTTTTGAAAGTTTTGATATGTTGATTATGTTGATAGGTTGGGAAAGTGTGCCTTTTTTGTAGTCGATGATAAGGTTCAATCTTTTTTTTGAGGGTTTGATTTGTGTTCTTGAATCTGGTGCTTTTTTGATAAACTTTCATTTTTGATATGTGGGTTTGATCTGTTTTGATATGGTCGATTGGGCGGCGATATTGCAAAAAAAAAAAAAAACGTAGATTTTGATGACGATGGCGCGGCAAGGGCGGTGGAGGGTAGGTTTTTGAACGTGCAACCTCACTTTGCAGCCTCTGGTTATCGGAAAATCTGAGCCAAAACATCATTTTTTCAAGAAATCCACTCGTTCTTTTGATTTTTGTTTGTTGGGTTTTTTTTTGAGGCGTCGATGATGATAGCAATCTATCTGAGACACCTACCAAGTAGCGATTTGTTGGGTGCGTTCGTTTTGTGTAAAAAACTTTTAGATAAAACGTAAAACGTAAAAAGTTTTACGTAAAACGTAAAAAGTTTTAGGTAAAACGTAAATCGTAAATTTTTTTTAGTAAAACGTAAAAAGTTTTACGTAAAACGTAAAAAGTTTTACGTAAAACGTAAAAAACCGACGCGTAACACGTAAAAACGTAAAAAAACGTTAACGTAAAAAAAACGGCGCGTAAAACACAAAAAAACGTTAACGTAAAAACCAGTCGCGTAAAACGTAAATAACGTGAACGTAAAAAACTGCGCGTTGAAAAAACGACGCGTGAAAAAGCCGGGCGTAAAAAGGCGCGTCAAAAAACGAGGCGTGAAAAAGCCGGGGTTAAAAACGTAAAAAGGCGTTTAAAAAATGACATTAAAAAAACGTCGCGTAAAAAACGGCGTTATAAAGCGGCGTTAAAAATACGGCGTGTAAAAAACGGGGCGTTAAAAAACGGCGTTAAAAAACGGCGCGTTAAAAAAACGGCGCGTAAAAAACGACGCTTGAAAACGACACGTAAAAAACGGAGAGTAATAACAGGTCGTAAAACGTTCCGTAAAAAAACGCTCGTAAAGAACGGCTCTAAAAATGTTTTAATCTCATCCATCCATTTTGAAAATCTTAAAAAAAAATTATCACAAAAATCTGATTTTAAAAATATTGTTTAACAAAAAATTCTGTTTGTTAATAAAAAGTAATTAATAAATAGGACAAAAAGGCAATTAAATATAATATATATAAAAAGACAAAAAAAGTAATTTTACTTAAATACCCTTTTGAATTAAAATATTAAAGACATAATAAGACAAATTGTATTTAATATTAATTTTTATTACTTTTAATATCATCCATCAATCTTGTTGATCTAAAGGCTAGAAAGTGGTTCCCATGGTTCTTACAACTAGAGGTGGTTTTCATTTTAGCGATCCCCTATATATATATATATATATATATATATATATATATATATATATATATATATAGGATAGGAGTTGGCCAGAAAGTCTAAATTTCCTAAAAAGTGTAAAAAGTCATAAAACACCATAATGTCAATCATAAAACATACCAAAAACCCACAAATAATATGATGAAGATTACTAAAACATCATGTATGTGGGTTTTGTGTTGTGTTTTAGATGTTAAGGCTCTGATTGTGGAATGACAAATATTATTGTGTTTTATGTTGTTTAGCATTGTGTGTTTTATATTCATAGTTCTACGATGGTGTGTTTGAAGTTTTTATGGACTATTAGAGTTTGAATATGGTGTTTTAGTAATATTCATTCTATTATTTGTGAATTTTAGGTGTGTTTTATGTCTGAAATGATTGTGTTTTATGACTTTTTACACTTTTTAGGAAAAACACACTTTCCGTAGGATCCCCACTATATATATATATATATATATATATATATATATCTCGTTACTTATTTAACCCCAATCTTTAAAGTTGAAATCGCTCCCCACTTGTGCCCTAGTGGTAGGAGATTTAGGTTTTTCAATAGAGAATCAAGTTCAATTCCCACTTGTGTCATATTGGGGTGGATATTGGGCAATGATGGTGACAAACCCACCGAGAGGGTTCGATCCTGAGCCGCACCCCGGTTTTCATCCGGCTGGTACTTCAGCGAGGCATCTCGTGTGGAGGGAGTACGGTTTCCGAGGGAACGCCGTAACCAAGTCTGACCAACCCGGCGCAGGCCCGGTTAAGACAAAGTAGTCTGGGCAGATCTGGCTAGGGTCGCCGTTTTGTCGGTGTGACATTGGGTCACTTAAAAAGAAAGTCACCGTTCAAAAAAAAATTTAAAGATGAAACCCTAGACCTACAATCAGTTGAACGACCAATCAACCACCATAGAATCACCACGGGCCACCGTCGCACCATGGAATCACCACCTCCGGCAAACCGCCAACCCCTCCATATCCACTTGCGTCCTTTCATATTACACAAGGAGAGAGAAAGAGAGAACGTGAGACGAGACTAGAGAGAGAGAGAGAGAGACAAGTCGGAGCATGTTGGTCAGAATCAAACATTGGTTGTTGCTTAACTTTGATGCCGATTCGTTTGGAAGGAAGCATGTAAGTCTTCAACACCAACACATTTTCACCATTTTACGCCACTATGGGCGATAGTGGGAGCACGCTCGGAGGCCACTGGAACTCCTTTCTCAGGTACTTCTCTCTTTCTGTGTGTGTGTGTGTGTGTGTCCCTCTCTCTGTATAGCTCACATGTGGGTGTTGAGAAGATTTACGTTCATTGGCTAAATCGAGCAACTCCATATGTGTTTCAGCAATTAGGCCTTGAGATCCGGATAATATTTTGGTCCTGAAATTGAATTCTTGCGGTGGAGCTTTCGTTGAAACTTTGGTTTGAATATTGTGTCTTTGGATCTGATTATGGTAAGATTGTTGGGGTTTGGAGTAGAGATGAGGGATGGGGATTTGAGGAGTTTCATTTGTAGTGGGTGGTTACGGTGGTTCGGGTTTTGATGGTGAAGAAGATAATGAGTTATTGAACGTGGTGAGTATGCGTGTGGAAACTATAACCACCTCAAAATTGTGCCAATATACTTTCCTGATACTTGAATGTAGTGAGTGTGGGGTTTTGATTTGGCTGCTAGAGGAAGGTGTTTGGCTGCCAGAGGAAGATGACTGTAATTATTAAAGTTAAAGGACATTTATTAAAGTTGGTGCACTTGTGTCTGTACTTTGTCTGTATTCGGTCACGATGTAAACGATGTCCTTGTAAGTCATGTAAGTTGACCAAGTCAACCGTCCTCCTGGTTTGACTCAGTCAACAGTAAGTAAACTTGATGAAAGATGTCTGGCTCGAAGGATCAGTGATCGAAGGATAATGTAGATCCTTCGATCACCTCGAAAGATATGCTTCGATTGATAGACCTCGAAAGACTATCCTTCGAGGTCCTTGCTGATCCTTCGAAAGCATTGTATCCGAAAGATGATCCTTCGGACCATCTATCGGATCCTTCGAGCAGACCTGCTGTGTATGGGTATATATACCCATGCAGTGTGTTGTGTTAGTTAGTTCTGAGAGTTCTGAGAGTGCACACCCGAGAGATAGAGAGACAAGTTGAGAGCTTTCTGTCCGGAACTCACACACACACTTTGAGAGTTTACAAGTTAGGTTTGTAAACATTGTGCTTGTAACCGAAACCTTCATTTGCATTAATACAAGTTGTGTTAATCGGTGAACCCTTGTGTGTTGTGTTTGTACTTGCTTAATCTCGGTTTGTGATGCGTGTTAGTGTATATATGTTTTTAGATGTTTATTTAAGCCCTTTTTACACTTTTAGCCAAGTTTTAAATTTATAAAACACGATATTTACTAACACTAAGCACACATATGGGCAAGTGCACCCATCGTGGACGTAGTATAGTGTTGGTAAGATACCGAGGTCGTCCAAGGACACAAGAGCTTTTAATACCGGTTTATCCTCAACGTCTAATCAAATCAAAAAGTTAGAAAAATGTTTTAAACTAAGAAAAATAAAAACTAACTAAATGCTGAAAAATAAAAATAAAATAAAAACAGATAGACAAGATGAATCACTTGGATCCGACACGTGTATTAGTATAACCTTTGATTATTTTCGCACTTTTGCACTTGTTTAAGAGATTATCTTAGTTATTGTAGTAGGCCCCTTTTTCGAAGGCGACGTTACCCTCAACCCAGTAGTTTGAGTCAGCAAGGATACAATCCTAAAGGGTCGGATTATTGAAAGATAATGAATTAAGTTATTAATGCAAATTATGGTAGGCCCCGTTTTCGGCGGTGACGTTACCCTCGGCTAAGTAGTCTGAGTCAGCAGGGATACAGTCCTAAATAGCCGGATTATAGTATTAATAGTAGTTAGCTTATGAGGGGGTCAAAGAGTTTGGATCCCCGCCATCCAATACCTATGGGCATTGAAGGAGATCCTACTAAATTTGACCCAGGTCCCAAGCAGGACCTCTAAACGCTGAACAAGGGCAAGACCTTTACCAAACCGTTCCCTTAACCCCCGACCAGGTAGCCAACATACCTCCATATAGACCGTGGAGATATGAATGGTGAAAATCTTTTATTTTATATAGACAGTAAAATAATGCCAAGACACCACGGACAAACGATAAGGAAAGATCACCTTCAACATAAGTAACTAGTTATTAAAGTCATTAATACAAAACCAAATAAAAAGTGCAAAAGATTAAAAATAAAAAGTATTATACTAAACACTTGTCTTCACCAAGTGATGTAAGAGACTTAGGCAAACATGGCCTTGATTGTCAAGAACTCTTACGATCAATCTTGGATCCCGAGACGACTCACACACTCTATGATGGACAATGGATGATGGTGGTGGATGATGGTGTTATGGTGGTGATGGGTGGTGGATGAAGTGTGAGAGAGGTGGTGTGCCAAGGGATGAGAGAGAATGAAACCAAGCTCCTCTATTTATAGGCTGAACAGAACGCTGGACACGGCCCCGTGTCCGCTGGACACGGCCCCGTGCCCGTCTGACATTCTCTCTCTTCATTAATTGTAATTGCGAATTACAATTAATGCGCCTGCTGTACTTTCAACACGCCCCCGTGTCCGCTGGGCACGGCCCCGTGGTGAGCAATGGAAGCTTCTACTGGTTTGTCTTTTCTGCTGCTTCCTGGGCACGCCCCCGTGTTCACTGGACACGGGGCGTGTTCAGACTTCTGTTCTCTTCTCTTTGTCTTGGGAGGTGCCGTTGAGGGTCCGGGCAGTTTACTTTTGTCCCTTTTCTTGTATTTTAGGTAGAATTAGTGGTCTTTTTGCTTCTTTTGTGATTTTGAGCTCATTTCATCCTGAAAATACAAAAGGAAGACAAAAACACTCTTTTTCCAACATTAGTACTTAAAAAGGGTTAGTTTTATGCCTTAATTGATGTGTTTTATATGTTGCATTTTACACACATCAAATACCCCCACACTTGAACTTTTGCTTGTCCTCAAGCAAAACTCTTTTAATGTGGCTTACACTCCCAAATGGAATAGGTAGAAGAGAAGTTTTAAACTTGTCCTAGAGTGTCGGGAATCCAAGGTTTGTATAGGTTCTATTTTTATTTTATTTACAATCTTATTCGTCATGGTTTATTTTGAACTTTTCATAAGATAAACTACTTATTTGGGCATAGCATGCCTTATTAAAATTCCATTTATATACAAGTTCACATACCTCACGGGAGATCACTCAATCACTCGGCCGAAGGTGTATATTTAAGTGAATCGCTCGAGAGCGGCACGGATTTACATTCTCCATATGCTTGCCAAGCGATCAATCCTCCTCCTTTTTAACTTTTTACCTTTGTAAATATCAAGAGGTCTTTTGGGGTGAAGGCTTGGGTTTAAAGGTGGGTGGTTGGTTAGTGGTTAGTAAAAAGGGCGAAAATCGTAACAAGTGTCGGTTTTCGTGAAATACCTTATTTTTGGTGACATTTATTTTTGAAGTATTTCTCCAAACAAGCTTTTTGTAGCTTATGTTTGTTTTTGACTTCATTCATTTTTTTTTTTTTTTTTTTTTTTTGTGTGTCACGTAAAGGGTATGTTTATGAAAAACCGAGTTTGTTACTAAAATAAAGGTGAAAAAATGAAAAAGGTTTTTGGTGGGTAAAAAAAAATTGTTTTGGGGGTAATGAAATGAAAGGTTTAGGCTCAAAGGGGTTTTCTAGGGGGGTTTTGGGTAGGTAAAAAAAAAATTGAAAAATAATGGTTTTGAAAGAAAATAGTTAGTCCTAATGCCTCCATCATTTACTTACTTGGGTTTAAGTTGGTAAGGACCGGGAATGTATCGTCGTGGCAAGTTCTAGATTTGTAAAGACCGAGCGGCTATTCACACAAGAAACGAAAAATGAGCATTTAATCTAAATATGTGTATTTTTATGCTCAATAAAGGCTCAAAACTCACTTTTTGTGGGAATGGGTTTTTAATGTGACCAAGCATATATAATCGAATTTTAGCTAGACTTGTTATACCGGTTCATAATTTTCTTATGTTAGTTCTTTTTATCACGACGCTATCGGTTGTAAGTTTGTAAAAATATAACCCTTTTATAACTTGTTATTCCCAACTTAAACTAAGACAAGTAAATAAAAAAAAATGAAAAAGTTTTTGAAAAAATTTGGGGTGTTTAGCGGTTCCAATAGAGTTTTGTGTAAGGCTTGTTTTAGGATTTTGCAAAATTCCAAGGTTTTAGCATCCCCCCCACACTTAAATTACACATTGTCCTCAATGTGTCCAAAAATAAAGTTTTTGGTTGATTAGAATATGTAAAAGTGTGTTTAAAAACAAAGATTTGTGTTACTGGCGCTCTGGACACGGCCCCGTGTTGACCGGGCACGGCCCCGTGGTCAAGTGCCAGTAACAAAAATTATAGAAGTGAAACAGAAGCCTGGACACGGGGGCGTGTTCGCTGAACACGGCCCGTGTTCAGTTACCTGAACTGGGTGATTTCCTGCAGGGGGCTCAGCACGGGGCCGTGTTGGTTGGGCACGGCCCGTGTGGAGCCTTCTGTTATGGAGATTTTTTGTCGGTTTGTTCTGTTCTTCTGCATGGTTCCATTTTTTCTCGTTCCCTTTTTCATCCATTACCACCACGAGTCCATAAATCATAAAAACCATCATAACATTGCTAATAGAGAGATAATACAAAAAAAAAATTACATAGATAGTAAGCTTATGGAGTTCTAGCCCTATGTTTTATTTTAATGTTAGCAAAATTTCCAAGAATCTACTGATCTTGGTTAGATAAGGCTTTGTAGAGCTCCATCTTTCGGACATGTTTCTCCTCATATGTCGGCAAGCCACTCCTCTACCTCCCTTGGAAGGAGGAAGGAAGGCTCGTTTGCATTTGTTTGAGGAGTTTCAACTTCCGCCGGGACTTCTTGTGGGATTTCCATAGGAGGTTCCGCGGGGATGTCTCCCCACCCGGTAGGGTTGTTAATACCGAGTGCTAAGTTCCAGTCTTGTTGTGGAAGGACTGGTTCCATGGGAGGTGCCACCAAAATGTTTAACCTTTGGTGCAAAAGGTTAATCTCTTGGAAGCTGCTTTCCAATCCCATCGTAAGATCGTTGATACGGTCAATGAGGACCTCCTCTACGGACGTCATTTCGTCGAGAGCCTCTCTTAGTGCTATCACGTAGTGCACAAGTGTGGCTTCAACGGAGGGCCTCCTTCCCCTTCGGCTGTTTGAGGAATGAACGGATGATGTTTCGCTGTTTTCACTCGCCATTCTACGAAAAATAAACCAAAAATAGTTTATAAGACTAAACAGTTTCTGGACACGGCCCCGTGCTCATTGAGCACGGCCCCGTGTTCATCTTTCTGCAGAATTTTGGAGCAAGGAATCTTGGGTTTTTAAGTTATTTTCTGGGTTTATGCAATCTTTTTGTCAGCAAATAACTTTAAACAATGTTACATAACATGTTTTTACCAAGATTCTATGATCAAAACTCATTGTTCCCTACCACAAAGATTGAAAATTCAAACTTTTCATGGTAGTTCTTGAAGAAAGATGAAGAAGAAGGAAATGTCTAGAAGAGGAAAGGACAAGATGAGTTGTTGGAAACTTCTTTTAGACTTACCTAGGATTGTTTGAGAGAAGATTCCTTCAAATCTCTGTCCCCAAGTTGGTCCAAATGTGCAGGATTTTTGGCTGCATTTATAGAAAACGACAGCCTGCTGGACACGGCCCCGTGTCCGCTGGACACGGCCCCGTGTGCAGAGAAAATTCTGACACAGTTTGTCCGTATTCTGACGTCATGATCAGAAGGGAATCTTTTGATGGACACGGGGGCGTGTTGGCCGAGCACGGCCCCGTGTCGGAAAGCTGATTTATGAAGTTTTGTCTTTATTAAGGAGCTAATTCTTATCGGGTGGCTCCTGACTTGTTGGAACAACCCCAAAGTGCCTAAGATACCTTAATTGTCCTATACTAAGGCGAGAACGCAAGAGGTTGTCGGTGAGGGTAATTCCTATTTTCATTCTAGGTGGACAAGTCCAACCCTTTCCCGGGCTCTCGTTAAAGAAGGTGTATGCCGAATCGCTCAGGTCTATGTATGCACCGAACGAGGTCGATGGGGAGTCCTTCACGGCACAATCGGCACAGGGACGACTATCGTCCACGTCTTGTCTAGGAAGAAAGGTATTTTCGGGAGCAACGAGGTTGTTAGAATGCGGTTCCAACATTTCCTCATGGTCATCATCTTGGGATGGATCTAAGAAATCCTTCCTAAGTTCTTTTGACCAATTTAGAAGTAGTTCTTCTAGTTGAAATAGCTCGTCAAGGAGCATATCTCCTAGAATATCCGGTTGGGCGCATTCGAGGGAGAAATAGTGTTTATTTTTACTTTCGCCCCTCTTAAAGTTACAAGGAATTGGTGGGTCTATATAGTGTGGCCTATAAGTGAGGAAGAAACATTTTAATTCCTCGTGTTCGCCTCCACATATTTGACACCACAAACCATAAGAGTGCCGAAAGTAAAAAGAATCACTATTACTCATGTTTGTATCAGAAGTTACCAACCGCCGGGATCAAACGGTTCTGTTTTCAGTAACTGAATCTTGGGCACGGGGGCGTGTTGAGTGGACACGGCCCCGTGTTCAGCCTACTGTCTGATATAAAACAGGATTGCCAGTTCCAATGATTGGGCACGGGGGCGTGTTCAGCGGGCACGGCCCCGTGCTGAGCTCTGCAGAAGCTGACAAATCTAAAAAAAAATCCTAAAAATTAAAGAAAAATAAAAAGATGTTTAGGCCGTTGATTCCTAACTTTCTTAAAATCCTTGTGTCCCCGGCAGCGGCGCCAAAAACTTGATGCGTGTTAGTGTATATATGTTTTTAGATGTTTATTTAAGCCCTTTTTACACTTTTAGCCAAGTTTTAAATTTATAAAACACGATATTTACTAACACTAAGCACACATATGGGCAAGTGCACCCATCGTGGACGTAGTATAGTGTTGGTAAGATACCGAGGTCGTCCAAGGACACAAGAGCTTTTAATACCGGTTTATCCTCAACGTCTAATCAAATCAAAAAGTTAGAAAAATGTTTTAAACTAAGAAAAATAAAAACTAACTAAATGCTGAAAAATAAAAATAAAATAAAAACAGATAGACAAGATGAATCACTTGGATCCGACACGTGTATTAGTATAACCTTTGATTATTTTCGCACTTTTGCACTTGTTTAAGAGATTATCTTAGTTATTGTAGTAGGCCCCTTTTTCGAAGGCGACGTTACCCTCAACCCAGTAGTTTGAGTCAGCAAGGATACAATCCTAAAGGGTCGGATTATTGAAAGATAATGAATTAAGTTATTAATGCAAATTATGGTAGGCCCCGTTTTCGGCGGTGACGTTACCCTCGGCTAAGTAGTCTGAGTCAGCAGGGATACAGTCCTAAATAGCCGGATTATAGTATTAATAGTAGTTAGCTTATGAGGGGGTCAAAGAGTTTGGATCCCCGCCATCCAATACCTATGGGCATTGAAGGAGATCCTACTAAATTTGACCCAGGTCCCAAGCAGGACCTCTAAACGCTGAACAAGGGCAAGACCTTTACCAAACCGTTCCCTTAACCCCCGACCAGGTAGCCAACATACCTCCATATAGACCGTGGAGATATGAATGGTGAAAATCTTTTATTTTATATAGACAGTAAAATAATGCCAAGACACCACGGACAAACGATAAGGAAAGATCACCTTCAACATAAGTAACTAGTTATTAAAGTCATTAATACAAAACCAAATAAAAAGTGCAAAAGATTAAAAATAAAAAGTATTATACTAAACACTTGTCTTCACCAAGTGATGTAAGAGACTTAGGCAAACATGGCCTTGATTGTCAAGAACTCTTACGATCAATCTTGGATCCCGAGACGACTCACACACTCTATGATGGACAATGGATGATGGTGGTGGATGATGGTGTTATGGTGGTGATGGGTGGTGGATGAAGTGTGAGAGAGGTGGTGTGCCAAGGGATGAGAGAGAATGAAACCAAGCTCCTCTATTTATAGGCTGAACAGAACGCTGGACACGGCCCCGTGTCCGCTGGACACGGCCCCGTGCCCGTCTGACATTCTCTCTCTTCATTAATTGTAATTGCGAATTACAATTAATGCGCCTGCTGTACTTTCAACACGCCCCCGTGTCCGCTGGGCACGGCCCCGTGGTGAGCAATGGAAGCTTCTACTGGTTTGTCTTTTCTGCTGCTTCCTGGGCACGCCCCCGTGTTCACTGGACACGGGGCGTGTTCAGACTTCTGTTCTCTTCTCTTTGTCTTGGGAGGTGCCGTTGAGGGTCCGGGCAGTTTACTTTTGTCCCTTTTCTTGTATTTATGGTAGAATTAGTGGTCTTTTTGCTTCTTTTGTGATTTTGAGCTCATTTCATCCTGAAAATACAAAAGGAAGACAAAAACACTCTTTTTCCAACATTAGTACTTAAAAAGGGTTAGTTTTATGCCTTAATTGATGTGTTTTATATGTTGCATTTTACACACATCAGTTTGCCTACTAGCTTGGATTCCGCACTCGCTAGTAGGTTAGTATAACAAGGTTTGAGGTTCGTCATCCGACAAAAAGGGACCTACAAGTGGTATCAGAGCTTGGCTCTTTACCTTGTTTAAAACCGGGTTATTCAAGTTCTTGGTGTGTGTTTGAACACTTGGTTTAACACCCGTTTTTGTTGGTTTTTCTACACTTTTAAACTGGAAAACGTGTTTTTAAACCTACCGGGAGTGTTCATAAGTGGGTTGGGTAACTTAAAAATTGTTTTAGGTGACTTTGTGTTTTCCGGCGATTATTCCGGTTAAACTTCCGGTGACTGGTTTGCAGATAGGGTTTTCCTTTTTGGGTAAATTATCTTTCAAAATCTTGGTTGGTGGGAAAGTTGTCAGCCTGCCATACCCTTTTGCCGAAAGTTGACTTACCAACCCATCACCTTTTCACCAACCCGTCACATCTGTGTCAGTGTGTCAGTGCACATTCGAAAGATATCCTTCGACTTCGAAAGATATCCTTCGACATCGAAAGATCATCTTTCGATCAAGAAAGGCTCGAAAGATCATCATCCTTCGACCCATCCTTCGAAGTCTGAAACATATCTTTCGATAAAGGAATCTTTTCGAAAGTCAAGTGTCCGAAAGATAGGGATTTATCTCGAAAGATAAGGACCTTTCAAGTGTGAATCTTTCGAGATTCTGAATCTTTCGAAGCCAGTGCTCGAAAGTCAACAGTGATCTTTCGAACACTGTTGATCATTCGAACTAGTGTGATCTTTCGAAAGTCAGCCATACGAAAGATAAGGATATATACTCGAAAGATAAGGATCTTTCAAATAGTGAATCCTTCGAGCTTGTGAATCTTTCGAAACCATTGTTCGAGATACAACAGTGACCTTTCGAGTACTGCTGATCCTTCGAACAATAGTCGATCTTTCGATTGTGGTCAGTCTATTGTTAACAAGTTTCTGTGATTTCAGATTTTTCGACCAGGATCTTTCGGCTGTGATATCTTTCGGATTACTTACTTAGCATTTATTTTGCTTATCTATCATGAATCCGAGTTGGTGGAATCCTGCTCCAGATAGTGGTAAATATACAAGTTCAGGAGTTACTCCTTCATGGTGGGGTACACCGGCTCCTGATAGTGGAAAATACACGTGTACAAGTCTATCACCATCATGGGCCGAATCTCCAGTATCTACATCTTCACAAGTAAATGATTTACCATCAAATCAATGGGCATTAGTAACGGGTCAAACTCCGAGTGTACAAAGTATCTTATTAAGCGAAAGCGAAACAGGAAGTTTGAATCGACCCCCAAAACTGATGAGTTTGAATGAATATCCAGGATGGGCTGAGAGGTTTAAAACATATGTTCTTGGTCAAAATACGGAACTGTGGATACGTTTCACCACAGATTTCGATCAAGCCATAGAGGTTGCTGCTTCAGAGACTGCGTCATTTGCTGATCTTCCCGAAGATAAAAAGAAAACGTATGATCTGGAAAAGAAAGCATACGCCATTCTCACCCAGGCTTTGAGCAAGGATATTTATCACCAGTTTGTCAGCTTCAAGACAACTAAGAAGTTGTGGGACGGGTTGAAAACAAGAGGAGTAGGGAATGAAGCAACACGTCAGCTGCGTCATGACCTACTCAAGAAAGAATTTGACAGCTTCGCTTGCATGGATAAGGAGTCTCTGGGAGACATGACAAGTCGTTTCTATCACCTGCTTACTGAGTTGAACAATTTTGGAGTTACAACAACTCAAGCAGAGGTGGTAAAGAAGTTTGCTGATGCCTTACCTCCTCAATGGAGTAGTTTCTTGGAAATCCTTAAGTATAACGGAGCGTTGAGAACTACAAGTTTTAACGACTTCGTGCAGCTTTTGGAAAACAAGGATCAGGAGGAAACATTGAAGGCGAAGAGAGTTCCATTGCCACAGAATCCAGAAATGTATTATGGAACTTCCAGCTCTTCGTCTGCAAGAACTGGTTCACATGCTCCAATTCAAACGGCGTTTGTCACAAGCACAGATTGTTTTGGCAATCCAATACAAGTTCCTGTTAAGCCGCCTCCCACCACAGACATATTTGGAAATCCAATCCAACCACCTCCACCTCCTCCTGCTCAACAACAACGTGCATGTTATGGAGGAACATCATCTGCTGGTCAACAATCAAAGCCAAATACAGTACAGCTCGACACTTCAAGCTTTTCCAAAGTCAGTGTAGAAGTAGCCAAGGAACACATGGAGCTACTTAACACTATAGTGAGCGCGTACTGTGGGTTGATAGAAGGTCAGATTGGCAACATTAATCTGACACAGGAAGACTATCGACAGATAGATAAAGAAGAGATGGACTTGATGGATATCAAGTGGGCCTTTGCAAGTGCAGTGAGAAGAGCAAAGGATTGGATGGAAAGTACGGGAAGAACCAGCTTGGAAAGTAAGAGAGACACCAAGTATGGGTTCGATAAACAAGCAGTAAGGTGCTTCAACTGTGGTGAACGGGGTCACTTCAAGAGGGAATGTGCAAAGCCAGCACAGCATGGAAACCAGAACCCCTTCAGAAACCAGGGCAACCAGCAGAACCAGAACAGAAATAATGAACGTACATTAGTGCCTGTCAACAATCAAGCCAACCGGGCACTTGTAGTTCAGATGGATGAAGGTTGCGACTGGTCAATCCAGTTTGGTGGTGATGCTCCTAATGGTACAGCTTGCTTTGCTCAAGTTGTGAAGGATGTAGTTAACACCAGTGGTGGAGAATCTTCCGCCAGTGGTGGTGAATCTTCTGAAGATGAAGACTCTTCTGGGTACAGCAGGAGTGTTGATGAAGATTCATCTGGGTCAGGCGATGAGAATGTGGGTGAGACATCTGGTGTCTCGGCTGATGCTGATATTGATGAACGTTTGGATGAAGCTGCAGCACTAAGTGTTGGAAGATCTATTCTGGTGGACCAAGCTGCTTGTACTTCGTCTTCTCTCCATTCAGCCTTTATGGCTAATGTCGACAGTTCTTCAAGTCAGGTATGTGTCGATGAACCCATTGCTGTAAACTGTGATAACTGTGATAGCTTGCAGGCTAAATGTGCTGAGTTAGAGGCAAACATGTCTGAGTTGCAAGCCAAACATGATGCTATACAAGCTAGTTTGTTTGACTTGCAAGACAAACATGGTTCCTTGAATGCTGAGTGGTGTGCATTGCAAAGCAAACACGAGGCTTTGCAAGAAAAATATGATGTGACATTCATCCACAATCAGAAGTTGACTGTGGATCTTTCAAAATGCACAGAAGCCAATATGTTTTATGAAAACCATGAAAAAGAATTTAAGTCAATGATTGAGACATTAAAGAAAGATAAAACTGAATTGACTAAAATGGTTTCCAGAAAACAAACGGACATTAATTTGTATATATCTCGCCTTGAGATGATGCAAAAGGAAATGGCTTGTGTCAAAACTGAAAGTGATGCGATCCAGCTTAAGCTAGACAGTTATTTGAGCTCTAGCTATGTGTTGGATCACATCATTGACGTTCAGAAAGAAAAACGGGATGTCACATGCATAGGATACAAAAAATGTCCACCACCAGTCAGACACAATTATGATGCCATGCCTGATGAGGAGGATAGAGTGTTCTTCGAACCATCTGTTCCTCTTGATGTGAAGGAGTTTGCAGCAGGACTCGGATACCAGAAAGAAGTATCCTCAGATTCGGATGTGTCAGCAGATACATCTGTAACTGCTGAACAGAAACAGGATCCTCCAGTTGAGGTTGAGGATGCTGATTCTTCAGATGATGAATCTGATGATGCTGCTCCAGCAAAGTCTGATGCGGTAGTCAAAAATGAGGACATACCTCTTGAGAATCACATTCTATGTGATCCCCCTGCCACACCCGCTAAGACTGTTGCAACTGAGTCCTCGTCTGAGAAGGAGTCGGAGAGTGTGACCTTGCTGTACACTTTGGTTGGTGATGATAAAGTTTACTCAGACAAAGATTTTCCTATTAAGAACGTTAATCAATCCTTAATCGATAAAGTCTTTGAAAATTCGACAAGTAAGTTTCTGGGGAAGAAAGGACCACATGTTACAGTTACACAGTGTCCTCCAATCCCAAGGGCTGAAGTTCGAAAACAATTTGGCAACAAGAAATTACCAGCAATGCCAAAACAGCAAAATCACACCAAGCCCAAAGGAAAGGCACCGGCTCAAGTCCAGAAGAAGCCGAATCAAAAGAAGAAGAAAAATGTTAACTTTGTGAAATCGACGGGAACGGACAAAATTGAAACGTTTGAAAATAAATCTAACTTAGATTTTGTCAAGAAAGCTACTGTTTTGAAAAGAAAAGAACAAAACAGTTCACAGCCTAGTACCTCGGGTTCACAAAGTTCAACATCATCGGCTAAGAGAACACATGATTCTTCGAGGTATGTTGAACGAAGATCATGTTTTGAGTGTGGAACCATTGGGCATATAATTCGAAATTGCCCTTATCTTCATAAGCAGAAAGAAAAGGTTGATGCTCCCCGTGATCACAATGACCGTAAGCGATCTGCTTCTGTCAGACAAGATCCCCGCCTTGTAAAAGAAAGGGAAAAGAAGCAGAAACGCCAACAGGTCAAAAGGATTGAAAAAGCAATTAAAACCGATGTGGTTCAAAAACAATCTGTTTCTGTAAAATCAACAAATTCAAAAACTTCAAACTGTAATGAAGTTAAAATTTTAAAGAATGACACTGATAAAACAAAACAGACATGGAAACCTAAATCGGTTACTGAATCAGGGGGACCATCACAATTTACAAATCATCAAAGACAAGAAGTTATTGTCATTGATGAAAATGGAAGACCCAAGACCACAATGGCTTGGGTCCCTCTCTCCAACTAATCTCTGAATGAGTGTGCAGGAAGTTCCAGGAGGAACTATTGATAGTCTTAGGATTGTTGATAGTGGAATGTCCTTGCACAAGATAGGCGACAGAAGAAATTGTTGCCTTTGATGGAGAGGGAGGAAAGAAAAAGAAAATGTGGCTGAATGAAGTTGCAAAATTCGACCAAATGAAGAACGTGCCGAAAATTTGGTCATTCTGGTTTTTGATCGGGTCCTCAGGAACGAATGAAGTGAAATGTGTGCCGATGCCTTTGCATGGATTGAACATCCGCACACTATTTCTGAAAGAGAAAGTCAAGACCTTCGCTGGTACAATGTGGAAGACCAGCCGGACCCGGAGGTTTATGACTTTATTGCTGTCAAGAGACTTTTCAGTAGTTGCAAATTCGACCTTGAAGTCCACACCGGGTGGATATCCAGTTGGGAGAGTGCTTAGATTCCTTGCAATGCACGGAACAGTTGCAGGATACGCCTTTAAATTCTTAATCTCTCCTATACTTGTCGATATTTTAGCTGCTTTGTGAATTGTTATTATCTCGCACAGCACTCTTTGACCTGACACATTGATCTCGAATATCACCTCACACGTGATTGTTTCTATATGAAACTCATCAATGTTGTCATGGTCCGCACCGCTTACCGACATGCCAACTCATTTTTCCAAAATTTGTTAAATCTTTTCTGATAAAACTTAATGTTGGTAAACGGCATTAAGGTCAAGCACAAGAGTAAACCAACATCGGAAAATCATTTTTGTAAATACCTTTGTGTTTTTAAATTTATCTTAGTTTATTGATTTTAGGGGGAGTAAGTCCAAAAATCGGAAAATCCAAAAACATCGAAAAATTCAAAAACACAAAAACAATAGAAAATCAAAAATGAGTTTCCTGGCGAGCAAAAGAGAAAATGATAGTACATCAGTGGTCTATCCAAACCTCTTTAAACCTTAAATGTAAAACGATAAGCAGCTCTATATAAGATGTATCGGTAGGCTCACAATCATTTTAAAGTGTGCAGGGTGATATAAATCTTAATCGACTGAAGACCAGGTGGGAACCACTCATTGGCATATGGTCTTAGTACCGAAATTTCGTTTGATAGATTGCCGAGGTTCTGAGATATTCGGTCTTTATGCTGCTTATCATCTGGGTATCATGGTTGTATCTTTTACCGAAAAATAACGGGGACGCAAGTCTAGATCTTCCATGATACTATACATACGTGTACATATTACATACTGCATTCGACCTCAATAAGTGATAAACAATCACATGTCCAAATCAAATAAGTGATAAAATATCACATTTATCCGGGTGTCAAGTTCGTCTCTCTGCTGTACGGAAGTACTGACCTGTTCACGGACTTGCACCTGTGCCCTCATGCATATGAAAATCAAGTTCCTCATAAATAAGTGATTATATCACATAGGGCTTGTTTTCAAATCAAAATAAGTGAGTATCTCACAATTTATACGGTCAAACAGATGATAATCGGTATACTCACCGGTAAGATGAACTCTCGTGCATACCTTGATACGGGAATGTGTCGTGATGTGGATGAACACCGGTCGGTAAGTATAAATCATACCTTAACGTATCCCCTCGCCATGATTACATCTGATAAGTTGAGCTTAAGTGGACAACAATATCGATAATTGTTATAGGATGCTTATCTTAATGTTAACTAACTGAACAACAAGAGTGTCTTGGCATGACCGTACACTGATATGATTCTCTTACCCTCGAAACTCGCAAAAAGAATGTCTGTAAATATTTATTTACTGCTTAATTTTTATTGTTCCTTTTAAACAGTTTCGTCGTTTGGTGCATATCAGCACGACATTAGCGGTGATGTCGTTTGATAACACTCAAAGGATTTTAAATTGTTGTCTTTTAATTTCAAAAACACGCCTAAAATCCGTGTTTTAATATAAACTTTATAAAAGCCAAAAAGATTTTATTTCTGCTTTATTTTCGATCGTACGATGTTGGAGCTCGAGTCTTCGTTACCTGAAACCTGACTGAAAACCGAACTGACTAAATCTTCATAAACGGTCAAAATTTGCAGATTTTGAAAGTTAGAATTTAAAATTGATAAATTTTTTAAACTTTCAAACTGTCGGACGGTGTTTGATTTTGACATGGTCACTCGTGTGTCATTTGTTTACACTATTCCAAGCAGTTGTTCTCATTATGCGTTTAGATTTCTTGCATGTGCAGATTCTAAAGGCTAGGAGAACATGGTCGATGACAAGCATTGGAATGAAGACATGACGAGAAGGCGCTCAAAAGATGAAGATGATCGAGTTGCCGCTGGCCATCATCAACACCACAAGGATCTCACTTCATAAAGATAAAGTCTTTTCACGAGCATAACTCAAGGGGGAGCTTATGTTAAGGGGGAGTTTGTCAACACACTTCCTACATGATACGGGTAGTTTGTTGATACACTCTCTGCTTTCAAGACGTGAAGACTTTGAAGATCCTCCGACAATGAAGACCTGAAAGGACATCAGAGTTTTGAGAACTCGAAGACCAAAGACCGTCGAAATTCGAGACGAGTCTACAACTATAGAAGATAAAGACAAAGCTACAGCCAAGGGGGAGTTTGTTGGTGCACTTGTGTCTGTACTTTGTCTGTATTCGGTCACGATGTAAACGATGTCCTTGTAAGTCATGTAAGTTGACCAAGTCAACCGTCCTCCTGGTTTGACTCAGTCAACAGTAAGTAAACTTGATGAAAGATGTCTGGCTCGAAGGATGAGTGATCGAAGGATAATGTAGATCCTTCGATCACCTCGAAAGATATGCTTCGATTGATAGACCTCGAAAGACTATCCTTCGAGGTCCTTGCTGATCCTTCGAAAGCATTGTATCCGAAAGATGATCCTTCGGACCATCTATCGGATCCTTCGAGCAGACCTGCTGTGTATGGGTATATATACCCATGCAGTGTGTTGTGTTAGTTAGTTCTGAGAGTTCTGAGAGTGCACACCCGAGAGATAGAGAGACAAGTTGAGAGCTTTCTGTCCGGAACTCACACACACACTTTGAGAGTTTACAAGTTAGGTTTGTAAACATTGTGCTTGTAACCGAAACCTTCATTTGCATTAATACAAGTTGTGTTAATCGGTGAACCCTTGTGTGTTGTGTTTGTACTTGCTTAATCTCGGTTTGCCTACTAGCTTGGATTCCGCACTCGCTAGTAGGTTAGTATAACAAGGTTTGAGGTTCGTCATCCGACAAAAAGGGACCTACAACTTGCGTCCTTTCATATTACACAAGGAGAGAGAAAGAGAGAACGTGAGACGAGACTAGAGAGAGAGAGAGAGAGACAAGTCGGAGCATGTTGGTCAGAATCAAACATTGGTTGTTGCTTAACTTTGATGCCGATTCGTTTGGAAGGAAGCATGTAAGTCTTCAACACCAACACATTTTCACCATTTTACGCCACTATGGGCGATAGTGGGAGCACGCTCGGAGGCCACTGGAACTCCTTTCTCAGGTACTTCTCTCTTTCTGTGTGTGTGTGTGTGTGTGTGTCCCTCTCTCTGTATAGCTCACATGTGGGTGTTGAGAAGATTTACGTTCATTGGCTAAATCGAGCAACTCCATATGTGTTTCAGCAATTAGGCCTTGAGATCCGGATAATATTTTGGTCCTGAAATTGAATTCTTGCGGTGGAGCTTTCGTTGAAACTTTGGTTTGAATATTGTGTCTTTGGATCTGATTATGGTAAGATTGTTGGGGTTTGGAGTAGAGATGAGGGATGGGGATTTGAGGAGTTTCATTTGTAGTGGGTGGTTACGGTGGTTCGGGTTTTGATGGTGAAGAAGATAATGAGTTATTGAACGTGGTGAGTATGCGTGTGGAAACTATAACCACCTCAAAATTGTGCCAATATACTTTCCTGATACTTGAATGTAGTGAGTGTGGGGTTTTGATTTGGCTGCTAGAGGAAGGTGTTTGGCTGCCAGAGGAAGATGACTGTAATTATTAAAGTTAAAGGACATTTATTGCAATCTGATACAAACATACATGACGAAAAATGTAATTTACCCTTTCAAATTTTGGTTTGTCACTTTAGATCGCTCATTTGCATGATAACTAATCTTTGTCCCGATATTCACCTTTACCCATATCCTTAAAGAAAGTTTCTCGAATTTTTATCCAAAATAAAGGTAGTGATTGATAGTTGGCTACAAAAAATACCTCATATATATTAAAAAAAAATATTACCAAAAATAAATAAATAAAACTACTTTAAAAAAAGTAATACAACTTATAAAAATAAATACTACTAAAAAAATAACACTTACCAACATTTGGATCCTCCGAGATGTCGAACCACGTCCATGCTAACGTATACTCCTCATCTTTGGTCCAAGCTAGACAGGTTCTTTTTGTACATAGAGCGTTGGGCTCTTTTTTATGAGAGCGTTTTCCACGTTGAGAACCGCCGAGCATCGGTTGTGTCTCCGGCACTGTCTCAATCTCGGGTTGTGCTTCTTCTTGAGTACCATGCGTACCATCCATGCTTATGTTCACATTAGACGCAAAACCGAGTGGTCGTTGAAAGTATTAGTGGGGCATGTTTAATAGTTGCGTGTAACCCATCGTATTCGGGTCAATATCTGAAATCCACAACCACCTATCACCACCACCCTCCACCACCATCACCACCACCCTCTACCGCCACCACCACCACCCTCTACCTCCACCACCACCCTTAATCTCTATAACCAAAAAATCCTGCAACAAATCCTTAAACTTTCCCAAACCACCTTTAAACAATCACCCACAATGTCAAAACAAACCTACAAAGTATGCTTCTGTTTCCGGCTAGCCACCACCGAAGCTCCGCCGCAGTCAGTCACCATCCACAACTTACCATTACTCCGACCACCACCACCTGCAACTGCCCCTAACACCACTCCACTACCGCTAACCCACTTTCACCATCCACCATAACCCACTACCACGTCCACCATCACAAACCCACCACCACATCCATCTTCACCATCCACAATCCACCACCGCTAACCACCTTCACTGTCCAAACCCCACCGTCTCCACCATCTCAGATCAAATTTGAGAAGGTTTAGCTTGTGATACAGAGAGAGAGAGTGTGTGTTTGTGTGTGTGTTTAGAGGGAGAGTGTGCAAATTGTTTTTAATATTTATAAATTTTTTGTATTTTTACACATTAGTCCCTTAATATAAGATATCTTATAGAATAGTCCCTATGGAATTGAAATGACAAGAATGCCCTTATGTGCAAGGCACATGACTATTCTTAACCAAAAAAATTAAACGGGTTAGGCTCAAAAGGACATACCGTGCAAGATTTTGAAACATTAAGTACAAAATTCGTCAAGTTTTACGTTAAAGGAAACCGCCTGCAAAATGGTATATAGATAAAGGACAAAACTTGTAATTTACTCTTTTTTTTTATTTGACCGTTGCTAGTGGTAATATTATGAAAACAATCAAAACATCCGGCGTTTCATGGAAACGCCCAACTCAAAAAAGCCTAAAAAATACCCATGGGGCGGCGTTCTCGTGTGAATGGGGCGTTTTTTGCCCATCCACCCCAAATCATTTACCAAGTGGTCTAAGAAAATAAGAAATGGTTATTTTCTTCATCTGCTAACGTGACGTGGCAGACACTTTGTGTTTTGTCACATGAGTAACAAACATAACCGGTAATATGTTCTTCCGGTTAGAGCATTCACATCCAACCCCCAAATTATGTGAGGGGGTTTTTATTTTATGAAAAATGGTTGGATGTGGTTGTAAGTGATCGTGAGTGGAGGAGAGAAAAAATGTTACTGTTAGGGGGGCATTGTTCACCCTTTATAATTTTCGGTAAATTACAGTTTTCGTCCTTTATGTTTGTAGCAGGTTGCAATGGATGCCCTTTAACTTCAATAATTACAGTCACAATCCTTTAATTGGAAAACTCATTACACCTTTCATCCTTTACCACTAACCAGGTTATAAATTTAAGTTAAATATGGTATGTATCTTAAACAAGAGGGTAATTTAGTCATTTTATCTCTAAAAATATATTAAAAATAAAACATGAAAAAAATGAAACACATAAACACCCCATTCTCTCTTTAAAAACCATCTCTTTCTTCCTCTCTAATCCCAAACACTCCTAAATCCCAGATTCTCATCTAATCTTCAACAGCTCATCCAATCCCACACTTCATATCACACATTATTACGAGAGCAGAGGAAGATATATATACAGAGAGAGAAAGTATTTGAAACAGGGAGAAATATTGGAGGAGGAAGGCCTCCGGCCGGCACCACTTCGCCGGTGAAGATGATGATGTTGGTGTAGGTTGCTACTTACCTTTTGAAAGTATCTAATCCCTCACACATAGGTATACTTTTTGAGGAGGCATGGAAGGATCTTGCAAGGCTGCAATCGAGAGTTGTTCTGTAGATGAGGTTCAAGCATGCCAAAGTGTTTAATGGTGGTTTCGAAGGTTCTTGGTTCGAAGTCATCACTTTCACACTTCCTTTCAGATTTAGATTTAGAAAAGTCATGTGTGTTTCAATGGGAAAGGTGTTTTTAGTGACAATAATGTTGGTGGTGTGGGGCATCAGGTGTTGGTGGTGGAGGCAGGTGGGAAAAACCCTAATTTGGATTAGGGTGTGAAAAGAGGGGTTTGATTAACTGGGGAATAGGTAGGTAGATGGATAGAAATGCCCTCATGTGAGAATCACTTTATCTGACTTAACTTAATTTTTTAACCTGGTTAGTGGTAAAGGACGAAAGCTGTAATTAGTTTTTCAAATAAAGGATTATGACTGTAATTATTGAAATTAAAGGGTATCCGTTGCAACCCGCTACAAACATAAATGATGAAAATTGTAATTTACCCTATAATTTTTTAATATATTTTGAAAATGGTTGTGAGTAGAATTGAGAGAAAATGTAATGATAAAGTATTAAAAAGTATTATTTAATTGAGAAGGAGTGATAAAAGAAATGATTTTTAGTGTGATATAAGAGTAAAAAAAATGAGAGATTTAATGTGAATGCTCTGACCCCCTGTTTCAAGACTCGGTCTTTATCCCCAAAAGATAACACCAGTCACTAGAGAAGTGCATGCTCCTTGTAGATTTATCAGTGGGTTTCTGAAAAGATTGTTTACTTATTCAAGTGGAATCATTAGACAAAAATCTGTTTTTACTGGTGATCATATGGGGAATGCTCTGTATTTTAAGGTAGTGTTTGGTATACAGGAATGAGAGGTGGAAAGGAATGGACCTTTGACCCATTGTTAAGGAATGAAGAAAAAAGTGTTTGGTTGGTAATCATCCATTCCAAAACGCATTTCTTTCCGTCAAAATCATTCCATCCATCCCCCTGTTTCTTTTTCCATTTCATTCCCTCTTCACCCTTGATTAACAACACAACCCACCACCATTGCCACCACCCACCACCACCACCACCGTCACCCACCTCCGCCGCCACTTCTCACCGCCACCCACCTCCGTCCTTGCCACCACCATCGCCGCCACCCACCTCCGTCCTTGCCACCACCATCGCCGCCACCCACCGTCGCCGCTGGCACCTCCGATCGCCGCCTCCACCCACCTTGATCATCGCCGCCGCCACCTTCGATCACCGCCGCCGTCGCCACCAACCTCCGCCACCGATATCAACCACCACCACCCACCGCCACTGCCGCTACCACCTGCGACCACCGTCACCCACCACCACCACCACCACCACCGCTGTCACCACCTGCCGCCGTCTCCACCCACCACCACCGCCAACCGCCGCTGCTACAACTGCCACCTATCACCACCACCGCCGCAGCTACAACTGGCACCTATCACCCCCCACCATCACCGCCTATCATTGACCACCGCCATACGATTTTATTCCTTCGTCTTTTCTCGCATGCCAAACAACAAAAAGTAATGCTTCATTCCATTCTCATATGACAACCAAACAAGACATGGATTGGTAATGACCAATTCCATTACCTGATCTATTCCATTACCTCGTCCATTCCATTACCCCATATATACCAAACAGACCCTAAGTATTCAAAGTATAATCTTGCAAAGGAATCTGCAACTGGTAGGTGTAAGGATGTAGGTTTTAAATAGGATAATGATGTTGTTGAGGTAATTAAGGTTATGAAGATGAGGGTGTTGAAGATGATGATGATGATAATGATATTGTTGAGGTAATTAATGTTATCAAATGTTGATGTGGTTGAAATGGTGGAGGATGAGAGAGAGAGTATAGTAATGATTCGGTTGAGACACAAGAGATAGTGGAAAAGTATAGGGAGTTGGATAGTGGAAATTGGAAAAGTATAGGGAGTTGGATCGAAAGGGGGCGTCTACTTCTTCGGGTGCGGTGGATGTAGATGTGGGCTTGTCTTTACATAAGAAGTTGATGAATGCATGTGATGACAAACACAAGTACTTAAGTTTGAGGAGATTAAGGTTTGATATTAAAACACTAGAAACAAAGCGAGCTTTACTTCAACAGTGTCGTACTGCAAAGATAAAAGAGGCATAAAGATTGTACACCTTGTCTGTTGGAAGTAAATTTATATGTCCAGTGATTGGTTTGTTATATAAAATTGATTGATATTTCAGGATGTGGAAAATGACACTTCTAGGACTGTTATTGAGGAAGAAGAGGACATCGTTGCTAATGTGTTATCTTATTCTAATGAATGTTTAATCTCTTCGTAAATCTTCTGAAATTCAAGTGCGGTCTCAAGCTTTTCCACAACAAGAGACATTGTTGGTCGTCCTTCACGATTTTTCTGCAGACACTGGAATGCAATGTCTGAATATACTTTTAAACACCTGGGATCTATTTCGTCCACCAGAGCTTGAAAGATAATCTCATCCAGCTTCTCCTGTTTGTACTTTTGTCTCCACGTACGTACCAAACTCATAAACCCAACTTTACGAGTCTCAAAGCAGAGTCGTCCACATAATACTTCAAATAAGACAACACCAAAAGAGTATACATCCGACTCTTTCGTTAGAATACCCAACTCCATATACAGTGGATCTAGGTATCCAAGGGTACCTACAACATTGGTGAAAAGAGTCGCGTGCTGCTGATTAGCTGGCCCTATTTTTGACAATCCCATGTCAGATACTTTGGCGTTCCAGTATTCATCTAAGAGGATGTTGGAGCTCTTTATATCACGGTGGAGGACTCTTTGTTGAGTGCCCTTGTCATCATGTAAGTAGCAGAGGCCTCTTGCCGCATCAAGGCATATCTTGAGACGTTGAATCCACGTAAAAGTAGTGGATCCTAAATGGCGATCAAGACTTCCATTAGATGCATGCTCATAAATAAGGATCTTCTCGCCATCCTCGTCACAAAATCCCAATAGAGAGATTAGATTTTCATGCGAGTAACGAGAAAGCATCATTATTTCCTTCCAGAACTCTGGATTCCCTTGCCCAAATCTACGATCTAGACGCTTAAAAGCAACCAAGCTTCGGCCGGGGTGTAAAAGTTCTCCTTCGTAAACCTTCCCAAAACCACCGGTTCCGATAACCTTTTTGTCATCAAAGTTGTCAGTGGCTGATTTAATCTCTTGAAGATGGATTCTAAGATGTCGAAACTCCTCCAAGAAAGTCTCCATTATTGTGGCTGGGATTACATACAATGAGAAAAATTGAATCAAATATCCAAATCGAATGTTAAATGCAGATGCAGTACTTGAATAATGACAGGGCCGGACCTAGAGTATAATTAACCTAGGCTTGGGCCTAGGGCCTCAAAAAAAAAATAGGGTCTCCACCTAAAAAAAATTAGTATGCTAACTATTAATATCAGTGCAAACTTATTGTTTAAGATTTGTTTGATTCCTTATTCAAGCAAACCACTATGTGTTAAATTGTGTTAGATTTTTGTTTGGTTTCAAACACGGATAAAGGAGTATCATTTATAATAACCAAAGTGAAAAAGGGTCTCAAAATTTCATTTCGTCTAGGATCTCTAAAAAGCTTGAAACGACCCTGAATAATGATGCTATTTTACAGGGTTTGACAGGCAATTTACTCGCGGAATTTGGGGGCTCCTGCTGACCCACACGATTCCTTTTGGCACCTTGTTGTTCCTAGGGCCCATGTTTAAAGCACCTTTATAGTCTAGTGGAGGAGCAGGTGTATCACAGTGATATGGTCTAGTGGAGGAGTAGGTGTAGAAATTTTTTATATATTAGACTATGGGTATGGTGGGGCTTGGGTTGGGGCATTTGTTGACATGTGAAATGGGAGCTTCCCACCACTTAAACCCACACCCAAGGGGTATGGTGGGGCTTGGGTTGGGGGCTTGGGTTTAGGGGCATGATTTTGGTTTGGCTATTGAGAGCCTGCCATGTCATTTACTACCCCGCCCCACGCCCGGCTTCAAACCCACGCCATTGGGGCCACGCCCCAAACCCACGCCCCAACCCAAGCCCCCGGGGTGGTGGTTTGGGCGTTTTCGGCCAACCCACGCCCCAACCCCGCCCCATACCCCACGGCCTTAGGAAAAGTCATAGCATCCCACATGTTGGTTTATTTATTGGAAAAATCATCTCTCACATGTAACATGATGGTAGGAGCCTTGAGTTTTTTAATAAAGACTTAAATTCAATTCCTACTTGTTTTATATTGGGATGGATATAGCCAATGAAGGATTTGGACTAGGCCTTGTGTGAGGTTGTCTGTTCGATCCCGAGCCCAACCGGGTTTTCGTCCCACTGTGTGTTACGCCAGAGAGTTCTGCTCTTGTGGTGCCACAACGACTATCAAGTTCCCGGGGAACATCCAAAAAAAGCAAAACTTTGAAGCCAGCATAAGCCCGGTTAAGACAACATAGTGTCACGGAGTAACTTTTGGCTTAACTTAGATCAAATCTAAGTGCCGCACGAGAGTAAGAAAATAACTCCGTGACAATAGTCTGTCTAAAGTGGGGCAATACGGTGATCTCCGATTTAAAGAGTGTAGTAACCTTATACATGAAGTTCACCGATAAAAAAATATTTATTGAAAAAAATCATAAAATCAATTTAGAATATCTTCATTGGCTTGACATATTTTAAATTTTTAATCTTGCATTATCAATTGGCATAGGAGATCACCTTGGCGCAGCAAACGTAGCAAATTTCTTTTTAAATTAAAAATGTTAAATAGTCATATAAAAATAAGATAAAAATAATAAATATATAAAAATAAGAAATAACAAAACGTTAGTTGCAAAATAAAAATGAATATTTTATATAGAAACGTTAAGTGTAAAATAATAATAATAATAAAATAATAATAATAATAATAATATTATTATTATTATTATTATTATTATTATTATTATTATTATTATTATTATTATTATTATTATTATTATTATTATTATTACTATTACTATTACTTTTACTATTACTATAGGATCATAAATTAGTGAAAATTACATTATTTGTAAAAACATTATCTGTCCCATCGCCAGTTTTAGCAATATTTATGTTTCATCTGATTACCACTTTCAATATTTGTTTCTAAACAAATTTCTTTTTCGAAAAATTTCACTTACTTCTGAATGGTTATGTGTTAAACCAGTAGGAGTTCTGAACTATTAAGAGCCAATATAATACTTAATCATTTAGATGCAAACGTCTAACCTATTCAGATTAGAGGTGTATAATAACTAAACATTCAGAGGCAAATGTCTGAACCATTTAGTGTTGAATCAGTAAGAGCTCTAAACCATTAAGAGGCTCATTAAGAACTAAACAAAAAAGCCAAATATCTTGTAATCTATAGTGAACGTAGTGGTGGAATATTGGAGTTTGTCAATGGCGTTGCTGATTATACAAAATGTTCAATTCCACTCATCTGAAGTCATACTCAACTTCTAATTTAAATAAACTTCGTAAGAGTTAATTACTGTTTTCGTCCCTGTGATTTGTCAAATATCACTATTTCAGTCCATTAGTTTAAAAAATGCGATTTCAGTCCATGTGGTTTCACTTTCGTAACCATTTCAGTCCATGTGGTTTCACTTTCATAACCATTTCAATCCATTATTCTGTTAAGTACAGGGACTGAAATGGTTACGAGGTCTGAAATGGTTACGAAAGTGAAATCACAGGGATTGAAATCGCAATTTTTAAACTAATGGACTGAAATAGTGATTTTTGACAAACCATAGGGACGAAAACAGTAATTAACTCACTTCGTAATAACAAACTATTTTAACTATTAGTCCCTAGGGAGAGCTTGGTACCAGTAGCGGGACGT
The DNA here is from genome assembly GCF_002127325.2 of Helianthus annuus. Taxonomy (NCBI): domain Eukaryota; kingdom Viridiplantae; phylum Streptophyta; class Magnoliopsida; order Asterales; family Asteraceae; genus Helianthus; species Helianthus annuus. The sequence goes on from NC_035435.2 coordinate 152,363,897, forward strand.
ACGGTACCGGTATTTGTTTGTAAAATTAGGCAAAATACCGGTATTGTATCGAACCGAAAACACCGATACCAAAAACGTCAAAAAGTGAAACCGAAAATATTTCAGTACGGGAAAGTACCATATGTTCATCCCTGATAGTCTCTAGACTCTAGATGTCTTTCAAACCACCCCCTTCAAGATTTGCCAAACTACCCTTGCATGTTGTGACTTCATAAATGATGATGAAAAATATTGATAGTGATTTTAAGCTTGTTTTATGAAAATAAATTGTTGGTTCTAATTATGTAAAGAACTTTTGACTTTCAAAAATCTCATGCTTGATTCAGAATTGTGGTCAATTTAAAGCATGTAATGTATATAGTGAAAATAATAACGAATAAGAATAAGAAATCGTAAGAGTTTATTGAGGACTTAGTAATAGGGCATACCATAGCTATGATATTCGGACTGATAAGGATCACTTTGTACAGTGGGCTTTGATTCTTCTTTCTTTGCCTCCGCCGGACCCACACTTAACAGCTCTGCGTATCCAACCCTCTTCCTTAGTAACCTCGTCAGTTCAACTGGGTCAATACCATCCCCAGTCACGACTATCTGGTCTCTATCTGGCCCAACGAAAGACACTGATTCTGCGCCGGAGAGACTATTAGCGGTCTTAAGAGCTTTACGGGCTTTCTCGTCGTCGTTTATGCTCAGCTTCACCACAATACTTAACTTCATTGCTGTGAGTTTGTGTTTTTTGTTCTCTCTCTAGAGAAAGACGAAAGTAGAAAAGAAGCTTAATAAGGGGAGGGGTGGTCACATGTGATGAAATTGATCACTCACAAACATCCAATCATGTTCCGTCATGTCAGCTAACACTATTTTATCACTCACAAGCATTTTTAGTGGCGGTGGTCATCACTAGTGATGGAATTCCATCACTCACAACTTTTTATTTTTTTTTTAAATTAGAAATTTACAATAAAACACTATTACACTAAAATTATAAATTTCATTAAAATTAAAACATACTAGAAATATTTTAGGCTACAATTAAAAAAAAAATACTAAAAAAACTCTACTCCTCGTCCGACTCATGAAACTCCAAACCTAAAGAACCTACTAGTTCGATTAAATTGTATCTCAACCGAAAGTGAGTTTCTTCATCACGCAAGTCTTGTTGGATATTTTGTGGAACTTGAACTTGTGTAGGAGGATCCGGCACCCAATCTGGAGATATTGCACATCCGTCTTCTGTGATTATCATATTGTGCAATATGATACATGCATATACTATGCTATGTATGGATTTCTTGTTCATCGCATGAACCGGTCGGTGTAGTATACCCCATCTACCCTTTAAAACACCAAAAGCCCTCTCAACATTTTTTCTTGCTGATTCTTGCAATTTTTTGAATACGATTTCTTTAGCCTCGACAGGAAATGAAGAAGCTTTCACAAAAACAAACCATGATGGGTAGATACCATCCACAAGAAAAAAGCGTAATATCGTCCGTTAACATAGAATGGACAGAATGGTGCGGTACCATCCGTTACGGTTTAAAACAACGGCGACGTGTGCAACACATTGATGTCGTTGTTTGAATCTGGAACACCGAAATATGAATGCCAAATACATAAATCATTCGACGCCACCGCTTCCACATATAATGATGGTTGGTCTTTTGATGTCACCCCTAACATACGCCACTCGCAACTCTCATGGACAATTTTTCCACTCGATATGTGTACAATCGATGCTACCGAGCATCCCTGGAAAATGTCATCTAGCCTCATGTGCGGCGTAAATACGTGAGATGTCGTGGCTCGTCGGTTTACGTAAAAACTCTTTACCATACAACTTAATGACCGCGTTGCAAAAAAAATTGCAGACATTCACGGGAAGTTCTGGACGCCATAGCTAGGTATTCATCATATTGATCGGGAGGGTTACCTGTCGCTAGTTGGCGAACGGCGGACGTGCATTTTTGTATCGCCGTGAAACTTGGTTTGCCTCTCGCATCGTAACCTTCTTGAAACCATTCCTCGCTTGCTTCGATGTCTCCAACAATCTTTAAAAATAATTCTTTTGTTCAACCTTGAATTGCATTTGTTTGGATCCTTTTAATTAACCCTTGATCATTAATTTCAGGCGGCTAATGTGGGAAAAGCAATTTGACACAAGCTATGTTGGATTTACGAAGGATGGAGCCCAATGGCTGAAGGACAACACTGACACTAAACTTGTTGGTAATTAAACATGCTCATTTTATTTTAACACTGCCTAAATGGAACCTAGGTGGATGTACTTACACTAAAATCTTGAATTAATATTCTGTCAGGAGATAAATTATGGAAAAAGGCTGTTTATTTGATAGCCTTGGCGACTGTTTGGAGCATTTGGAGGGCCAGAAACGAGAAATTATTTGAGGGCAATTTTATTCCGATCAGTAGGATGGTGGACCAGATCAAAGAGGATTCCTATGTTTGGATTAATAACCGCGCGAAGCTCAAATCGATAAAATGGGAGGACTGAAAGAATTTTGATATCATAGGCATTTTGTAATGTTCTGTTGTTTTTGTTCGTTTTGGTTGTTTTGTAGCTTGTTGTTAGCAATATTAAAGCTTCATCACATATTCTGAAACTGACATCTTATTTACTGCAGTTATTTGATCTTTAGTGTTAATTATTAGTAGTTAAAAATGTGTCTGCTCATATTCATATGTTACAACAAATGAGCAATATAAATTTTGTATTCAGCTTTGCTTTGTTTAATAAGAAAACCTCTATTATAACTTTTCTTCATGGTATCTAGAGCCTTCATCGATCCACTCTAAACTCATTTTTTTTTCCTCTTGCTGCCAAATCATGACTGATACCAGTCCTCCTCCTCCCCCTCCTGATAATCAACGGTTTCAATCTCTCCCTAATATAGCCAACTTTGTTAGTGTCAAACTAACCTATGAAAATTATCTTACATGGAAACACCAACTTGTTACCATTCTCAAAACAATGGGACTACTTGAACATATCAGTTCGACCCCACCCCCTTCCATCAGTGATACCGATAAATGGGACCACGATGATGGGTACGTCTCTGCTTGCATCAATGCAACGCTAGATGCTTCAATTGCTCATCTTTCCATCGGTACCGAAACCGCTGCGGACCTATGGAAAATCATTGAAGACACCTTTTTTGACCAAGTTTTTGCCAAACGCTCACATCTAAGAAGCCAATTTCAGTTATTAAAACAATCAAACCAATCTGTTACCGCTTATTGTGATCGAGCCAAACAACTTTCCGATCAGTTGAACTCAATCGATGACCCGGTTACTGATGAAAGTCTTGTGCTCCAAGTTTTGAATGGCCTTGACCATCCAACATTCGACAACTTTGTGTTAAATGTTGAACATTCTGATAAACAACCAACTTTTGCCCAACTACGATCTAAACTTCTAAACTATGAAGAACGCCTCAACCAACAAAAGCAATTTTCCACTCCTCCAGTAGCTATGGCTGCTGTCGATAACTTCGGGCAGTCGCCCGTTGCCGACAATTTCCGCTCCTCACCATCCAACCCTCAACTTCGTTTCATGTGTCAGATTTGCAAGAAAAATGGTCATGAAGCCCCGTATTGTCGTTACCGTTACACTCCGAGCAATCAATCCCCTGGTCCTCGTAATAACAACTTCACAAATCGTTACACCGGAGGTCGTCGCGGCGCTTTCAATGGCTACCGTGGTCGTGGCCGTGCTTCTGGCACTCGCCCGCCATATGCAAACACTTCCCAACAGGCGATGGCCTCCTCCGTTAATAACTTCTCTAATCGTCCCTTTGATTTGGAATTTTCTAACCAGGTTTTTAGTAATCCCACAAATGGTGGTGCATTGAATCAACCTTCTTCATCTCATGTTAATCCCATGCCTCAACACCTACCCTCCTATAACCCAACCCCACCCCTAAACCCACATGGGGACCCATTCTTACCACAAACACCACAGACCCCATCCTCTTTTCCTCATCAAGTTGATTTCTCATATCCTAATCCACAGACTCCTTTTCATGCCAATTTAGTAATAGGCCCAACAATCCCAAACCCAGCAGAACCTTTTTCTTATTTTTCACACGCTTCTAGCTCTCACTCCAGGGGATCGCCTTCTGATGTTTTTAATCTTAATTATGATACATCTTGGTTTGACCAGTCTTCAATTCCCTCCCGTTTCGGATTCACTGCCAATCTTCCAACTTTTGCTGATTTATGTAAGGAAATTGACTCTTGGGTTCCTGATTCCCGGGCCACGTCTCACATGGCTACCGACATATCCATGGTTGATCATGCGACACCCTACCATGGTTCGGAAAAGGTTATTGTTGGAAATGGTATGGCTCTAAAGATAACTCATATCGGACATTCTACTCTCACTCTTTCAAATCATAAACTTTACTTAAAACACGTGTTGATAGTTCCTAATCTAACAAAAAAATTATTATCTATAACCCAACTAGTTCTTGATAACCCTGTTTCAATTATGTTCTCATATCTTGGTTTCTCTATACAGACCTTGACAGGAAAAGTGATTCATCGGCTGCGTCCTAGGCCTTTTCAACTCTATTCACTCACAGCGAAGACCTCAGATGCTCACACGTTATGGCACAATCGCTTGGGCCATCCATCTAATTTTGTTTTTGATTTTGCTTCCTTTCCGTCTTTTCCATGTACTTCCTTTAATAAAAATCATAATAAACATTGTCATGCTTGCGATATGTCAAAATCTACCAGATTGCCATTCTCTCCTTCTCAAAATCGTAGTACAAAACCCTTACATATCATTCATTGTGATATTTGGGGACCCTCCCCTATTATTTCTCGTTCGAACTATCGATATTATATTACTTTTATTGACGACTATAGTCGTTTTACATGGATGTACCCCTTAACTTACCGTTCCCAAGCGGTTGAAGTTTTTAGACATTTTAAAAACTCCGTTGAAAACCTGTTTTCTACAACAATTAAACATCTCCAATGTGACGGTGCACCTGAACTTACTCAAGGAATCATGAGAAAATTTCTCTCCGAATCTGGAATTATTTATCGTATCTCTTGCCCTTACACACCTCAACAAAACAGAACGGCTGAAAGGAAAAATCGACACTTGTCTGAAATTGCTAGATCCTTACTTTTCCATGCAAACTTATCTAAAATCTATTGGTATGACGCTTACGCCACTGCCACCTTTCTAATCAACCGAATTCCTTCACAAACTCTAAACCATCTATCTCCTTATGAGCTCCTGTTTCATTCCAAACCCAATTACTCCTATCTTCGCACCTTTGGATGTCTTTGCTACCCCTTTCTCGGTGACATCTGTCCCGATAAATTGTCTCCAAAATCAATCCCATGTATATTTTTAGGGTATGCTTCCAATTATCACGGATATATTTGTCATGATCCTAAAACCGGACGCACTTACACCTCCCGGCATGTTGTTTTTCACGAAGATGTCTTTTCTCTTCCTTCATCTCCTGCCACCTCTACCACCTCCGTTGCAACCATACCCTCCATCAACATATTACCTTCATTCCCAGAACCCTCATCCCCTCAACCATCTCAAACGCCATTATCACCACCAACACCCTCTACACCTCCATCTCCACCATCCGCTTCTCCTCATCCAACACCATCACCCCCGCCACCGCCTCCTCCACCGCCTCCACCACCACCTCCCCCATCCGCTTCTACCCATCCTATGGTCACTCGAACTCGTGACAACACTCGACGACCAAAACAGTTTTCTGATTACATTCTATACCATGCCTCTTCTCCTCCTACCGTTGAACCATCCACCTTTAATCAAGAATCTAAACACATTGAATGGCGTGATGCTATGCACAACGAAATGCAAGCTGTACACTCAAATAACACATGGGTTTTGGTTCCTTCTCCTCCTATGGGTAACGTTGTTGGTTGCAAATGGGTTTTTCGTATTAAACGGAATTCAGATGGTTCTGTAGGTCATTACAAGGCACGAATAGTTGCCAAAGGCTTTCATCAAACTGAAGGAATAGATTACACTGATACATTCAGTCCTGTTGTTAAACCCACAACTATTCGGGTAATTCTATCTGTAGCATTCTCACGTCATTGGATTATCAGGCAGGTTGATGTCAATAACGCTTTTCTTAATGGGGATATATCTGAAACTATCTATATGACTCAACCACCTGGGTTTGTTGACTCTACGCGTCCTCATCATGTTTGTCTCTTAAAAAAGGCTTTATATGGTCTAAAACAAGCTCCGCGCGCATGGTTTTCAAAACTGTCACAGGCACTTCATCATTTTGGCTTTACTCAATGTGTTTCTGATACATCTTTGTTTGTTTATTGCCATGACTCAATGGTTTGCTATATACTTGTTTATGTTGATGACATTATTATTACCGGCAGCTCCTCTAACTTTGTTACAGTTTTGATAAGTCGTCTTAACTCTCGCTTTGCCTTGAAGGATCTCGGTGACTTATGTTCTTTCTTGGGAATTCAGGCAACCTTCTCAAACGACACACTTCATCTCTCTCAGCAATGCTATCTTCTTGATCTTCTTCAACGTACTGGTCTCAGTCAATGCAAATCCCTACCTACTCCTGTAAGCACCGGTCGCCAATTATCTCGCCTTTCTGGAACGCCGTTACCTGATCCTTGGTTATACCGAAGTACCGTAGGGGCTCTTTAGTACCTAGTTTTGACTCGACCTGAAATTGCATATGCTGTTAGTAAAGTCTCTCAGTTTCTGCAAACACCTACTGATCGTCATTGGATTGCTGTTAAACGCATTCTGAGATATCTTAAGGGTACTCTCTCACATGGCTTAAGCATTCATCGGTCTTCCAATTTTTCTCTCAATGCCTACGCTGATGCAGATTGGGCAGGATGCCCAGATGATCGGCGTTCTACTACAGGATATTGTGTCTTCATGGGGCCTAATCTGATTAGTTGGAGTTCCAAAAAACAACATACAGTCGCTAGGTCAAGTACGGAAGCGGAATATCGTGCTCTTGCCACACAGCAGCAGAAGTTCGGTGGCTCCAATCCTTGCTATCTGAAATTTTCGTGCAACCTACAAGTTCTCCTATCATATGGTGTGACAATCTTGGTGCTACTTATTTGGCTGCAAATCCTGTTCTTCATCAACGTACAAAGCACATAGAAGTGGATCTTCACTTCATTCGTGACATGATTCTCGCGCGAACTCTTCAAGTTCGTTTTGTTTCTACCTCGTATCAGCTTGCCGACATTCTCACGAAAGGGTTGGCTGCAGTTCGGTTCAAAGCTCTTACGTCCAAGCTTCACGTCTCTCCAGCCGTTTAGCTTGCGGGGGCATGTTAGCAATATTAAAGCTTCATCACATATTCTGAAACTGACATCTTATTTACTGCAGTTATTTGATCTTTAGTGTTAATTATTAGTAGTTAAAAATGTGTCTGCTCATATTCATAGGTTACAACAAATGAGCAATATAAATTTTGTATTCAGCTTTGCTTTGTTTAATAAGAAAACCTCTATTATAACTTTTCTTCACTTGTCGCTTGTTCCCAGCCGCTTGCTGGCTCTTTATATATATATATATATATATATATATATATATATATATATATATATATATATATATATATATATATATATATATAAAGTGAGTTTGCTGTTAAAAAAAAATGCTGTCAGGAAACATTTGTTTTAGGAAATACCTACCATAACCTATCTTGGATGTGTGCATAACATAATCAGTCATTTGTTCTCATTTTGTAGGTACTGATTACTTATCAGTTGCTGCATATGATCATCTGGTTTCTGCTCATCGCGTCTTCTTAAAAAACAGAGTAAGTAAAATTTGTTGGAAATGAACTTGCATTTGCAGCGGAATTATTCGTTGGTTGGGAAACCATGATTATCAAAGAACAGATAAGAATTGTTTGGAATACAATATCGAATGAAATTGTTTCTTGGTACCGGACATAACTGCCGGCTATGTTCTTATATAGTGATGGATAGTGACGGTTAAATTTGGAGGGAACATAACCGTTTAAACGGTGTCAACCCTTGTAACATAACCGTTCACATATACCGTTCTAAGATACATAATTATAAGTTATATAATCCTAAAGAATACAAACATATATAATAATATCCGAATATAATAGAAATTATGTTTATATCTTCTAACACACTCCCCTAAACATGATTTCGTTTACGAGAATGTGCCAGAACACTTATGTTAGCGTCATCCACTGCTGCCTTGGCTCTTTGAAAATCGAATCTTCTTCTCGTATGCAGCCTTCTTAATCCTTTCCAGTCATTGCCAGCATATAACGCGAAATGTTCGTCTGTTCCTTCTTCTGGTTCTGCAGCAGCTTGTCCACTTGTTCCTGGAATAAGTTCCATGCTTCTGGTCCTTCTTTCTGCAGCGGTATCCTCACCGACTTCCTTTTCTTCAGCAGTGCCTTGAATACATTTGACCTTGTAGTAATAAACCAGCACGTCTAAATACATAGCGTACATCAGCCTCATGAGTTCTGCATCATCATAATCAAGACCCATGTCTTTTGCTATCACTGCCCACATGTGATTATCTGTCACCCGTCGATGACCGCCCTCCCTTTTTACTGCTAAATACAACTCTAACATGCAGACCTTCCGGTTATTCTCGGCATAAGCAGGTAATGGTCTTGAGTTAATTTCTAGTTTGACCTTCAAGAACCAGTCTATCATATCTTCGAATTTCTTTTCTATGAAGAACTTATACTTTCCTACGTATTCGTCATCTTCCAACATATCCATAAAGGCTTTACAATCTTGGAATTCATTGAAGGTCATCGCTTGTAGGATCATTACATTCCAGTCCGGTTCTTCGGATGTAATGTTTAAACTTTCAAAATATGAATTCAAGTAATCATTCTTGAATTTTTCATATTCCGTTTCAGATCTGAGTATTTCATCTTTTTCTTTGTTCTTCATTTTCTTTAGAGTAACATGCAGAATCATTTCTTTTATCTATCGTAGGAATGCTAAACGTTGGATATATTTTACATTTATCACCCATGAACTTTACCGTGTAACCTTGTGTTATCAATTGATCAAAACTGAGTACGTTTCGATCAATATCTGGTGTGTAAAACACGCTTTGCAATCGTAATTTCTCTACTCCGGAAATTATTTCAACAACACCAATTCCTTGAATGAAATAAAAATTACATTCCCCAGTGTTTGTTTCGACTTCATAAAGTTTTTTGATTCGTTTAAATATGTTAATATTTCCAGAGTAGTGTCGTTTAGAAGATTTGCTGACGTACCAGATATCTGACCAGTAACTTCCGTCTGTTCCGACCACTATATACTCTGAACTCCGATCTAATTGTTTGTTATCATCCGCCCCCTTCTGAGATTGTGATCCTGTGTTTATCGCTAAACGAATGAGTTGAGATGCCTCATCTTCTTCCTTCTTTGTACACTGTGCAATCTGATGCCCTGAAAGATTGCAATAATAACACCTTCTTTGAAATCTTCATCGCTCTCTAATCTCATTCATACAGTGCAGACACGGTAGTGTTGTTGGCGTTTCTCCCTGGATCTCTTCTCTTTCAGAAGTGGCTCTGATACCACTTGTTGGAAATGAACTTGCATTTGCAGCGGAATTATTCGTTGGTTGGGAAACCATGATTATCAAAGAACAGATAAGAATTGTTTGGAATACAATATCGAATGAAATTGTTTCTTGGTACCGGACATAACTGCCGGCTATGTTCTTATATAGTGATGGATAGTGACGGTTAAATTTGGAGGGAACATAACCGTTTAAACGGTGTCAACCCTTGTAACATAACCGTTCACATATACCGTTCTAAGATACATTGTAGGTCCCTTGTCGGAGGATGACGAACCTCAATCCTTGTTATACAAACTCACTAGCGAGTGCGGAATCCAAGCTAGCAAGCAAACCGGGATGAGACAAGTATAAACACAAACACACACGGGTTAACCGATTAACACAACTTGTATTAATGCAAATGAAGGTTTCGGTTACAAGCACAATGTTTACAAATCTAACTTGCAAACTCTCAAAGTGTGTGTGTGAGTTTCCGGACAGAATGCTCTCAGCCTATCTCTCGGATGTGTGTGAATCTGTCTAAGTGTCTGTCTAAATGAACTCAACACACTGCATGGGTATTTATACCCAGCCCATGATGTCTGGTCCAAAGGATCAGATAGATGGTCCGAAGGATCATCTATCGATGACAAGTCACTCGAAGGATCAGCATGGACCTCGAAAGATCACCTTTCGAGGTCTAATCATTCGAAGCATATCTTTCGATGAGATCGAAGGATCCACATCATCCTTCGATCTCTTATCCTTCGAGACAGAACATCTTTCAACATTTACCAATTGTTGTCCAAGTCAAACCGGAGGATGGTTGACTTGGTCAACTTACAACACAAATCAGGACATCGTTTACATCGTGACCGAATACAGACAAAGTACAGACACAAGTGCATCAACAAACTCCCCCTTGGCTGTAGCTTTGTCTTTATCTTCTATAGTTGTAGACTCGTCTCGAACTCCGACGGTCTTTGGTCTTCGAGTTCTCAAAACTCGGATGTCCTTTCAAGTCTTCAAAGTCGGAGGATCTTCAAAGTCTTCACGTCTTGAAAGCAGAGAGTGTATCAACAAACTACCCGTATCATGTAGGAAGTGTGTTGACAAACTCCCCCTTAACATAAGCTCCCTCTTGAGTTATGCTCGTGAATAACTTGATCTTTATGAAGTGAGATCCTTGTGGTGTTGATGATGGCCAGCGGCAACTCGATCATGTTCTTTATGAAGTGAGATCCTTGTGGTGAATAACTTGATCTTTATGAAGTGAGATCGTCGTGTCTTCATTCCAAAGCGTGTCATCGACCATGTTCTCCTAGCCTTTAGAATCTGCACATGCAAGAAATCTAAACGCGTAATGAGAACAACTGCTTGGAATAGTTAGTATAACCAAATGACACACGAACGACCATGTCATAATCAAACACCGTCCGACAGTTTGAAAGTTTAATAAATTTGTCAATTTTAGTTTAACTTTCAAAACTTGCAAATTTTGACCGTTTATGAAGATTTAGTCAGTTCGGTTTTCAGACAGGTTTCAGGCAACGAAGACTCGAGTTCCAACATCGTACGATCGAAAATAAAGCAGAAATAAAATCTTTTTGGCTTTTATAAAGTTTATATTAAAACACACCTAAAATCTTTTTGGTATTTTTGAAATTAAAAGACAACAATTTAAAATCCTTTGAGTGTTATCAAACGACATCACCGCTAATGTCGTGCTGATATGCACCAAACGACGAAACTGTTTAAAAGAAAACAATAATAAAAGTTAAGCAGTAAATAAATATTTACAGACATTCTTTTTGTGAGTTTCGAGGGTAAGAGAATCATATCAGTGTACGATCATGCCAAAACACTCTTGTTGTTCAGTTAGTTAACATTAAGATAAGCATCCTATAACAATTATCGGTATTGTTGTCCACTTAAGCTCAACTTATCAGATGTAATCATGTTTAGGAGATACGTTAGGGTATGATTTATACTTACCGACCGGTGTTCATCCACATCACGACACATTCCCGTATCAAGGTATGCACGAGAGTTCATCTTACCGGTGAGTATACCGATTATCATCTGTTTGACCGTATATGATGTGAGATACTCACTTATTTTGATTTGAAAACAAGTCCTATGTGATATAATCACTTATTGATGAGGAACTTGATTTTCATATGCATGAGGACACAGGTGCAAGTCCGTGAACAGGTCAGTACTTCCGTACAGCAGAGAGACGAACTTGACACCCGGATAAATGTGATATTTTATCACTTATTTGATATGGACATGTGATTGTTTATCACTTATTGAGGTCGAATGCAGTATGCAATATATAATATGTACACGTATGTATAGTATCATGGAAGATCTAGACTTGCGTCCCCGTTATTTTTCGGTAAAAGATACAACCATGATACCCAGATGATAAGCAGCATAAAGACCGAATATCTCAGAACCTCGGCAATCTATCAAACGAAATTTCGGTACTAAGACCATATGCCAATGAATGGTTCCCACCTGGTCTTCAGTCGGTTTAAGATTTATATCACCCTGCACACTTTAAAATGATTGTGAGCCTACCGATACATCTTATATAGAGCTGCTTATCGTTTTTCATTTAAGGTTTAAAGAGGTTTGGATAGACCACTGATGTACTATCATTTTCTCTTTTGCTCGCCAGGAAACTCATTTTTTGTTTTTCTATTGTTTTTGTGTTTTTGAAATTTTTCGATGTTTTTGGATTTTCCGATTTTTGGATTTACTCCCCCTAAAATCAATAAACTAAGAGAAATTTAAAACACACAAAGATATTTACAAAAATGATTTTTCGATGTTGGTTTACTCTTGCTTGACCTTAATGCCATTTACCAATAATAAAAAGTCAAATCTTGATTTGTCAAATGCTTTGGTAAATAAGTCGGCACGTTGGTCATCGGTGTGGACCTTAACAACATCGATTAGCCTTTTCTCAAAGCAATCACGTATGAAGTGATATTTGATTTCGATGTGTTTGGTCTTTGAATGCTGCACAGGATTTCTAGTGATATCTAAAGTAGCAGAATTATCAACGTAAATAGGAGTAGTTAGGAATTCAAAACCGTAGTCCCGCATTTGTTGTTGGATCCAAAGAACTTGGGAGCAACAACTTGAGGCAGCAATGTATTCAGCTTCGCATGTTGATGTAGCAACACACGTCTACTTCTTGCACTGCCATGTGACTAGGCGATTCCCTAAAAACTGACATCCAGCCGTTGTGGATTTACCGTCGATTTTGCATCCGCCAAAATCAGAATCACTGAATGCTACCAATTCAAAGTTATTATCCCTAGGGTACCACAGACCGGTGTCAGGGTACGCCTTCAAATAACGAAAAATCCTTTTAACAGCAGCAAGATGTGAGGCCTTCGGGTTAACTTGATATCTGGCAAGCAGGCACGTTGGGTACATTATGTCTGGCCTTGATGCTGTGAGGTACATAAGAGATCCGATCATAGCGCGGTAGTTTGAAGGACTAACAGCTTCTCCCTTCAAATCTGGAGTAATTCCGTGATTAGTTGGCAATGGGGTACCAATGGGCGTTGCATCAGACATCTGGAACCGGCTCAAGATGTCACCAACATATTTAGTCTGATGGATGAATATCCCGGACTCTGTTTGTTGTACTTGTAGGCCCAAGAAGAAGGTCATTTCCCCCATAGCACTCATCTCGAATTTATCCTGCATGATGCGCTCGAATTCCCTACACAAGACATCATTAGTAGAACCAAAAATAATATCATCAACATATACCTGTACCAGAAGAAGATCTCCATCTTGTTCTTTGATGAAGAGAGTACAGTCGATAAGACCTCTTCGAAAACCGTTCTCCAGCAGATAGTGAGATAAGGTTGCATACCAAGCTCGCGGTGCTTGATGAAGACCATAAAGAGCTTTGTTGAGCAACCAAACCCGATCGGGATGGATAGGATCTTCAAAACCTGGAGGCTGTTCGACGTATACCTCTTCTTCAACCACACCATGTAAGAATGCACTTTTCACGTCCATCTGATAAACCTTGAATCCTTTGAAGGACGCATAGGCTAGAAAGATTCGAATTGCTTCAAGACGTGCAACAGGTGCATAGACTTCGTTGTAGTCGATTCCTTCAATCTGACGAAAACCTTGAACGACTAAACGTGCTTTGTTTCGGATAACAACTCCGCGGTCATCCTTTTTGCATTTGAAAACCCAACGGGTACCAATCTTCTTGTATCCAGCAGGTTTCTCTACGAGTTTCCAGACACCCAGCTTCTGGAATTGTTGCAGTTCTTCCTGCATTGCTTCAACCCAAGCGTTATATTTCAAGGCTTCTTTCCACGTTCTTGGTTCTTCCTGTGAGACATAACACGCGAAGGACCAATCGTTTTGTTGCCCGGATTCTCGAATAGCCGCATACAAGCCTGCATTGTTGTTGTTTCGCAACATGTTTCTTGTTTGAACGCCACTTTGCACATTTCCAATGATGTTTTGTTGAGGATGAGTATTATGAATCCTTGTTTCTGGATTATCTGGAACTGGAACATTTATACCCAGGTTGTTGAGATTAAGGTCAACAACCAAATCAAGACCCGGAATTGACGAAGAGGATGATGCAGTAGCCTCAGCTGTTCTATGGGCATCCACTGGAGGAGTACCCTCTGAAGTACCATGAACTGCTGTTGTAGGAGCTTCCTGATCTGCATCTAGAAATTCATCATCCTCTGAAGATTCGTTCATTTCGTTTGCATCATGAAAATCCTCATTGTTGAGAGCATTATTGTTCACCGAAAAAGATGGTTCTTGATTAACAAGAATTGGACGAACCACCGGTGAAACTGTTGCATTGTCACTCTCGAAAAACATCCTAGCCGCAGCATTTTCTTCAACGGCTTCAACATTGATCGAATTGAAGAAGTCATCGTACTCAAACATCCAAGGTTGACCCGGATTTTTGACTGGCAAAGTGTGCCGTTGTACTCTGACCTCAGACCATTCCTCGACCCTTTTAGTCTCTAGATTCCAGACTCGTAAGTTAGGGGTGGCATACCCAAGAAAGTATCCATCAATTGCTTTTGCCCCAAACTTTCCATTAGGATCGATGATTGTGCATGGAGCTCCAAACGGTTCTAGATAAGACAAATCTGGTTTCCGTTTTTGAAGAAGCTCAAAGCAGGTCTTGTTGTGCCTTTTGACTGTAAGGACTCGGTTCAATGTATAACATGCAGAGGCCACAGCTTCAGTCCAGAATGGAATGGGTAGCTGCGACTCTACCAACATTGTCCTAGCAGTCTCGATCAATGTGCGGTTCTTACGTTCAGCGACGCCATTCTGTTGAGGAGTATAAGCTGCACTAAACTCATGAAGAATACCTTTTGAAGTGCAGAACTCCGCCATGGAATGATTTTTAAATTCAGTACCATTGTCGCTACGTATCCTCCTAACCTTCAACTTATACAAATTCTCAATCTGAATGATCAAGTTTTTGATAATACCAAAGGTTTCACTCTTGTGTGCCATGAACGCTACCCAAGAAAATCTTGAATAATCATCAGTTATCACGAGACAGTATTGATCACCCTGAATACTCTTGTGCTTGACAGGACCGAACAAATCCATGTGCAAGCGTTCAAGAGGAACTGCCACCGTGTTGATCTTCTTTGTAGGGTGCTTCTTCTTTGTTTGCTTTCCTTTCTGGCACGAAACACAGACGTCTTGAAGATGGAAATTTTTGAGGGGAACACCATTCACCAACTCATTTGATACCAAATGATTCATTTTGCGTAAGTGAATGTGACCCATTCGTCTGTGCCAAGAGATAGTGTCTTTTTCTGTGGCTTTGGAAACGAAACAAGTTGCTTGTGCAGACGTAGTGATAGCCTGGCTCATATCAAGGACGTACAAATCATTTATCCTTGGAGCCGACAAGAGAATCCATTCTTTTGGGATTTTGAAGCCGGGTTTCAGCACATAACATCCATTAGCATCAAAGTGTACTGAGAACTGCTTGTCACAGATTTGAGAAACACTAAGAAGATTGTGATCAAGTTGTTGCACAAAGTTGATCTTGTCAAAGCTGACAATCCCGTTGGAAATCATTCCTTCACCCGTTATATATCCACCTTTATCTCCAGCAAAAGCAACATAACCTCCTCTAATAGATTTAACGTCATAGAGAAGCTTCATGTCGCCTGTCATGTGCCTGGATGCCCCACTATCAACAATCCAATGACTACTGACAGTTCCTCCTGAAGCACCCTGCACATGAACTCAAATGAATTAGTTGGAGATGGGGACCCAAGCCATTGTGGTCTTGGGTCGTCCATTTTCATCAATGACAATAACCTCTTGTCTTTGATGGTTGGTGAATTGTGATGGTCCCCCTGATTCAGTAACCGATTTTGGTTTCCAGGTCTGTTTTGTTTTACCAGTGTCTTTCTTTAAAATTTTAACTTCTTGATTGTTTGAAGTTTTAGAATTGTCTGGTTTTACAACAACAGATTGTTTTTGAACCACATCGGTGTTAATTGCTTTTTCAATCTTCTTGACCTGTTGGCGTTTCTGTTTCTTTTCCCATTCTTTTGCAAGGCGGGGATCTTGTTTTATAGAAACAGATCGCTTACGGTCATTGTGGTCACGGGGAACATCAACCTTTTCTTTTTGTTTATGAAGATATGGACAATTACGAATAATATGTCCAATGGTTCCACATTCAAAACATGATCTTCGTTCTACAAACCCCGAAGTATCATGTGATCTCTTAGCCGATGATGTCGAACTTTGTGAACCCGAGGTACTAGGCTTTGAACTGTCTTGTTCATTTCTTTTCAAAACCGTAGCTTTCTTGACAAAATCTAAGTTAGATTGATTTTCAAACTTTTCAATTTTGTCTGTTCCCGTCGATTTCACAAAGTTAACATTTTTCTTCTTCTTTTGGTTCGGCTTCTTTTGGACTTGAGCCGGTGATTTTCCTTTGGGCTTGGTGTGATTTTCCTGTTTTGGCACTGTTGGTAATTTCTTGTTGCCAAATTGTTTTCGAATTTCAGCCTTTGGAATAGGAGGACACTGTGTAACTGTAACACGTGGTCCTGTCTTTCCCAAAAACTTACTTGTCGAATTTTCAAAGACTTTGCAGATTAAGGATTGATTAACATTCTTAATGGGAAAATCTTTGTCTGAGTAAATTTTATCATCACCAACTAGAGTGTACAGCAAATTCACACTCTCCGGCTCTTCTGCAGATGAGGACTCAGTTGCAACAGTCTTAGCGGGTTGTACAGGGGGATCACATAGAATGTGATTCTCAAGAGGTATGTCCTCATTTTTGGCTACCGCATCAGACTTTGCTGGGACAGCATCATCAGATTCATCATCAGAAGAATCAGCATCCTCAATCACAACTGGAGGATCTTGATTCTGTTCAGCACTTACAAATGTATCTGCTGACACATCTGAATCTGAGGATACTTCCTTTTGGTATCCGAGTCCTGCAGCAAACTCCTTCACATCTAGAGGCACAGAAGGTTCAAATACCACTCTGTCCTCCTCATCTGGCATGGCATCATAATTGTGTCTAACTGGTGGTGGACATTTCTTGTAGCCAATGCATGTGACATCCCTCTTTTCCTTCTGAACATCAATGATGTGATCCAACACATAGCTAGAGCTCAAATAACTGTCTAGCTTAAGCTGGATTGCATCGCTTTCTGTTTTCACACAAGCCATCTCTTTTTGCATAATCTCCAGGCGAGATATATACAAATTGATGTCCGTCTGTTTTCTTGAAACCATTTTTGTCAATTCAGTTTTATCTTTCTTTAATGTCTCAATCATTGACTTAAATTCTTTTTCATGGTTTTCGTAAAACATGTTGGCTTCTGTGCATTTGGAAAGGTCCACAGTCAATTTCTGATTGTGGATGAATGTCACATCATATTTCTCTTGCAAAGCCTCATGCTTGCTTTGCAAGTCACACCACTCAGCACTCAAGGAACTATGTCTGTCTTGCAAGTCAAACAAACTTGCTTGTAAAGCATCATGTTTGGCTTGCAACTCAGACATGTTTCCTTCTAAGTCAGCACACCTAGCATGCAACCTAGCACATTCATCACAATTAACAGCAGTGGGTTCATCGACACATACCTGACTTGATGAACCGTCGACATTAGCCATAAAGGCTGAATGGAGAGAAGACGAAGTATAAGCAGCTTGATCCACCAGAATAGATCTTCTTTGAGTTTCTGCTGCAGCTTCCTCCAAGAGTTCATCAAAGTCAGCATCATCCGAAACATTAGATGTCTCACCCACATGATCATCACCAGAGTTGGATGATTCTTCATCAACACTCCTGCTGTACCCAGAGGAGTCTTCATCTTCAGACGATTCACCACCACTGGCAGAAGATTCTCCACCACTGGTGTGAACTAGCTCCTTCACAACCTGAGCAAAACATGCTGTTCCATCGGGAGCATCACCACCCAACTGGATTGACCAGTCACAACCTTCATCCACCTGAACTGCAAGTGCCCGGTTGGTTTGGTTGTTGACAGACACCAATGTACGCTCATTGTTTCTGTTCTGCTGGTTGCCTTGATTTCTGAAGGGGTTTTGATTCCCATGTTGTGCTGGCTTTGTGCACTCCCTTTTAAAGTGACCCCGTTCACCACAGTTGAAGCACTTAACAGCTTGTTTATCGAACCCATACTTGGTGTCTCTCTTACTTTCCAAGCTGGTTCTTCCAGTACTTTCCATCCAATCCTTTGCTCTTCTCACAGCACTCGCAAAGGCCCACTTGATATCCATCAAGTCCATCTCTTCTTTGTCAATCCGCCGGTAGTCTTCTTGTGTCAGATTGATATTGCCAATCTGACCTTCTATCAACCCACAGTACGCGCTCACTACAGTGTTAAGTAGCTCCATGTGTTCCTTAGCTATTTCTACACTGACTTTAGAAAAGCTTGAAGTGTCGAGCTGTACAGTACTTGGCTTTGATTGTTGACCTGCAGATGATGTTCCTCCATAACATGCACGTTGTTGTTGAGCAGGAGGCGGAGGTGGAGGTGGTTGTATTGGATTTCCATACATATCTGTGGTAGGAGGTGGCTTTACAGGAACTTGCACCGGATTGCCATACATATCTGTACTTGTGACAAAAGCCGTTTGCAGGGGAGCATGTGGACCTGTTCTTGTAGACGAAGTATTGGAAGTTCCACAATACATTTCTGGATTTTGTGGCAATGGAACTCTCTTCGCCTTTAATGTTTCCTCCTGATCCTTGTTTTCAAGAAGCTGCACGAAGTCGTTGATATTTGTAGTTTTCAACACTCCGTTATACTTCAGGATTTCCAAGAAACTACTCCATTGGGGAGGCAAAGCATCAGCAAACTTTTTCACCACTTCTGCTTGAGTTGTAGTCACACCAAAATTATTCAGCTCAGTAAGCAAATGATAAAACCGACTTGTCATGTCTCCCAAAGACTCCTTATCTAAACATGTGAAACAGTCGAATTCTTTCTTGAGCAGATCATGACGCAATTGACGTGTTGCTTCATTCCCTACTCCTCTGGTTTTCAAACCGTCCCACAGCTTCTTTGTAGTCTTGAAGCTGACAAACTGATGATAGATGTCTTTGCTTAACGCCTGAGTGAGAATGGCGTAGGCTTTCTTTTCCAGATCATATATTTTCTTTTGATCTTCTGGAAGATCGGCAAAACTAGCAGTTGTTGAAGCAGCGACCTCGATAGCTTGATCAAAGTCTGTGGTGAAACGTATCCACAGCTCTGTATTTTGACCCAAAACATATGTACGGAATCTATCAGCCCAACCCGGATACTCGTTTAAATGCATCAGCTTCGGAGGTCGATTCAAACTTCCTGTTTCGCTTTCGCTCAGTAAGATACTTTGGATACTAGGAGTTTGATTCGAGACTAACGCCCACTGATTTCCCTGAGAAGATGTCGATACCGGAGACTCGGCCCATGAAGGCGATAGACTTGTAGACGTGTATTTTCCACTGTCTGGCGCCGGTGTGCCCCACCATGAGGGAGTGACACCTGAACTTGTATATTTACCACTGTCTGGGGCCGGATTCCACCAATTCGGATTCATGATTGATAAGCAAAATAAATGCTAAGTAAGAATTCCGAAAGATAACACAGCCGAAGGATCCTGTTCCGAAAGATCTTAAATCACAGAAACTTGTTAACAATAAACTGACCACAATCGAAAGATCAACTATTGTTCGAAGGATCAACAGTACTCGAAAGATTACTGTTGAATCTCGAACAATAACTTCGAAAGATTCAAGAACTCGAAGGATTCCCTTTTGAAAGATCCTTATCTTTCGAGTTAAATCCCTATCTTTCGGACACTTATCTTTCGAATAGATTCCTTTATCGAAAGATATGTTTCAGACTTCGAAGGATGGATCGAAGGATAATAATCTTTCGAGCCTTCCTTGATCGAAAGATAGTCGAAGGATGATCTTTCGATGTCGAAAGATATCTTTCGAGATCTTCTGACACAACTAACGCTGATATGACAGGTTGGTGAAAAGGTGATGGGTAGGTAAGTCAACTTTCGGCAGAAAGGATGTGCAAGCTGTACCTTTCCCACCAACTTTGAAAAATTTCCCAAAATGGATAACCTTATCCCCAAACCAGTCACCGGAATCCTTGACCAGAAATATGGTCGGAAAACACAAAGTCACTTAAAACAAGTTTTCAAGTTACCCAACCCACTTATGAACACTCCCGGTAAGTTTAAAACACGTTTTCCAGTTTAAAAGTGTAGAAAAACCAACAAAAACGGGTGTTAAACCAAGTGTTCAAACACACACCAAGAACTTGAATAACCCGGTTTTAAACAAGGTAAAGAGCCAAGCTCTGATACCACTTGTAGGTCCCTTGTCGGAGGATGACGAACCTCAATCCTTGTTATACAAACTCACTAGCGAGTGCGGAATCCAAGCTAGCAAGCAAACCGGGATGAGACAAGTATAAACACAAACACACACGGGTTCACCGATTAACACAACTTGTATTAATGCAAATGAAGGTTTCGGTTACAAGCACAATGTTTACAAATCTAACTTGCAAACTCTCAAAGTGTGTGTGTGAGTTTCCGGACAGAATGCTCTCA
Organism: Helianthus annuus; assembly: GCF_002127325.2. Classification (NCBI taxonomy): domain Eukaryota; kingdom Viridiplantae; phylum Streptophyta; class Magnoliopsida; order Asterales; family Asteraceae; genus Helianthus; species Helianthus annuus. Next base: position 152,384,676 of record NC_035435.2, read on the forward strand.
GCCTATCTCTCGGATGTGTGTGAATCTGTCTAAGTGTCTGTCTAAATGAACTCAACACACTGCATGGGTATTTATACCCAGCCCATGATGTCTGGTCCGAAGGATCAGATAGATGGTCCGAAGGATCATCTATCGATGACAAGTCACTCGAAGGATCAGCATGGACCTCGAAAGATCACCTTTCGAGGTCTAATCATTCGAAGCATATCTTTCGATGAGATCGAAGGATCCACATCATCCTTCGATCTCTTATCCTTCGAGACAGAACATCTTTCAACATTTACCAATTGTTGTCCAAGTCAAACCGGAGGATGGTTGACTTGGTCAACTTACAACACAAATCAGGACATCGTTTACATCGTGACCGAATACAGACAAAGTACAGACACAAGTGCATCAACATACATAATTATAAGTTATATAATCCTAAAGAATACAAACATATATAATAATATCCGAATATAATAGAAATTATGTTTATATCTTATAACAAAATTCTCACTTATGTAACATTGACTCAGACCATACATATGAATCCGATGTTAGATTATTTGTTGCATATCTAATTCTAAAAATACCCTTCAATAATGACAAAAGACCTAGTCAACTTACGCAACATTTGACTCAGAACATACATATAAACGGTGTTTGATTAGTTATTATTGTATACCTAAAATACCCTTCAATAATTACAAGAACGGGTCAATCTAAGTCAACTACCGAAATCATGACCAAGCTTAACATGTTTTCCCTTTTCCAACGAGATTGCAACTGTAAGACGGTGTGGTTTGTTACAACTTACATTTAACCATGTCGCGCCGCATGAAAACTATATTTTTGTGAGGACTAACATGAGTAAATGTGTATTTGTAACTTCAAAACTTCTAAGAAATGGAAATACTGCAAATTTTCCTAAGCAGCCGTAACGAAAAATCTTGCAAACTCATGGGACATGATACGTATCTTCCAACTGAGAAATGCTTTTGCACAAACGCATACAACTCAATGTTGTGTAAATTTGCTGGTATTTGTCTAGTTGAAACTATTAATACTGCTATATTTTCAGTGTTGTGTAAATTTGCGTGTTATATGTCTAGTTGAAGTTGTTAATACTGCTATGTTGTGTGCTTGTAGGAAATCATTCTTGTTGAAGGTTTGAAACTTAAAGATATAGAAGCAGGAATATATGATGTCCATTGCTTACCATTAAGGTTATATGGAGCAGAAGGATGTCCCATAAGATGTGTGCTCATCAAGTGATATTAGTAATCATATTGGTATGCAAAACATGCTCTTAAATAAAGATCATTTTATTTTTACTAATTTTTATATTTTAGATCTGTTGTAAGCTTCACATAAAGATCATAAGTATTATTTCATTTTTAGTTTAAAAGCAACCATGCTTCGGCCCTTAAGTGTGAAAGTTCTCCTTTGTAAACCTTCCCAAAACCACCGGTTCCGATAACTTTTTTGTCATCAAAGTTGGTGGCTGATTTGATCTCTTGAAGATGGATTCTAACTTTCTAAGATGTTGAAACTCCTCCAAGAAAGTATCCATTACTGTTGTTTGTTGGGATAACAAATAATGAGAAAAACTGAATTAAATATCTGAAGCAATTGCAGATGCAGTACTTGAATGGTGATGCTATTACTATTATAGTATTATACCTCGAGTGGTGTTGAGAAAGAACCAAAAGAAACCATTCGTTGCGAAGAATAAGTTTGACTTACCAAAATGGCCACCTCATGCGTTGTTGGAGCAGGGCATCATCGATTATGAGACATCTTATGCGTCTGCAGGGCTCATTCATCCGTCCGCCAATGTAGAAGTGACACGTGTCTCAATGACATACATGTTTCCCATGCCCATGCGTCCGTGACTCATAAAATTTACTTTTAGCAAGATTTGAGACATCTCATGCGTCCGTGACTCATCTAATGCGTTGCCGACTCATCCCACGCGTCTGTGACTCATCCATGCACCCCATCGAGACACGAGTCACTTCTATATTTAAGGACGCATGGGATGAGTCGGCAACAAATTAATTTTGTAGGAACTGTGTAGGAAAAACGAAACATTCCGTTGGACTTGTGTAGGAATAAAAAATAATTTCGCAGGAATTGTGTAAGAAGACTAATTTTGTAGAAATTGTGTAGGAATCAAGAACACATTTCGTTTGAACTGTGTAGGAAAAAAAATTTATCGTAGGAAGCAGGAACTATGTAGGAAAAACGAATACATTCCGTTAGAATTGTGTAGGAAGAAAAAAATTTCCGTAGGAATTGTGTAAGGAAATTAAAATATATAAAATATATATAATAAAAATAAATATAATTGATTTAAACACAAAATTTGAAAATTGTAATGTTTCGTGGGAAATACGTTGGAAAAATAAGAAAATTAATTCCGTGAGAAATGTGTAGGAGAATTCTAACGAAACGTTTGTGTGGGAAATGAGTAGGAGAATTTATAGGAAATGCGTCAGAAAAAAATTACCCACGAGCAAAATTCCTGCAACCCATTTTCGTGGGAAATCTGTGGGCAAACCACGGATTTTCCACGGAAATTGACGTGGGGATAGTGACAATTTTCGAGTAGTGATTATGCTTCCGCTGACACTTAAAAATTTGGTTTTGGACATTTGTTTTTTGTAAACACTAATTGTATTGATTGCGATGGACTTTATTTACCTTTACTTATTGTTCAATATGATTGACGCCTCGCGGTAATAATCCGCATGTGGATTTTGAGGGTGTGATAGATTGGTATCAAAGCCATTGGTTATAGTGAACTCGGGGACGGCTAGCATCGTCGAGTACCCGTCCCGGGGACGGTTTGGGGACGGAAACACAATGGGGACGTTCCCCAAATGTTTCCGAGAATATGGGGACGACATGTAAACGATTCCAGGAAAGTGGGGACGGCCATATGATGTTTCGGGTACGTTTCCTACAGCGGCAAAAAAGAATGAGTGCGTTGTTCTCTGGCAAAAAAAGACGGCGGCAAAAACTCTGTGTTTTTAGATTTAGGTCAACAAAGAAGAAGGTGAAACGAGAGTTGTAGATAAAAGCATAATAGTCACATGGCTTTAGTGGCCCAACTAACTACCTACTATTATTTTGATTACCTGGCCTTTAAAAGTTTAGTCATGTGGCCCAAATCAAAGCATGATACAAACCCAACATGTTGATGCGTTTATTATATATATATATATATATATATTTCAAAATTTAACGACAACATACATCAATATATATCTATTTTGGACTTTGTTTTTTGTTGTACCTTTGCCGTACCAGTATCCTGGATTTTTGAGTTTTGACGTTCCCCGTACCCGTATCGTCCCTGTACCCTAGTCCTGTACCCATTCCCGTGCTACATAGGTTTACGTGAACCCGGACCCCCTTTTCTGGATCAGCCCCTGATTTCAATCAATCTCATGTGCAGAACCTGTTCCACAAAAATAGAAAAATGAAATAAAATTTCATCTAGATGCTGTGATCACATATAAAAAATATTGAATTCCAGCTGCTACAGCATAAACAACTTGTGGATGGTTTATCCAGTCTCTTTAGTTGACCTTGGACATTAAATGCATGAAATTAACCACACAACTTTTTTCTTTTCAGTCAACTTGGTTCATTACATTCCATTCTTTGATTGTTGGTATCATCGTCATCGGAAACCCAGGACCAATCGGAACGGATGGTATTGTGACCACATACACAATCGTTCTTGAACAACCCACAACAATCACAAGTGTTCATGATGAATTGAACGAAAACAGATTTGCAAGATAATAACTAACCGAATTGAAATACTTGAACAAACTAGAACTTGAATATGATAACCTTGTAAACACACGTTTGAATACAAACTAACTGACCGGAGAACAAGAATGTTGGCAGCGGCTTTATAGCAGTGAACAGGCACGTTTCAAGAGTCACAACGTTTCAAATTGAAAGGATACGACGTTTGAGAGATAACCGCTTGGGTAGTTATCCTCCAGGACGTGCCGGTTCATGATGCTTGGCCCAACTCCTTGTTCTTAACCGCTAATACCCTACTGGACTTAATCAAATATGTTCGACCCATTTACATATGGCCTACGGCCCAAATAACAAACATAAACATAATCATTTGTTTGACCCATAATAAAAACTAGACTAAAAACAAATAAACATAACCGGCCGAGAGGCCCATTGGTTGTAACTCGGATGGACTTGGTTAACCTTTATGATGTGGGCCCAAGTGTGGAGGAACGGGCTATTTTGTACTTGGAGGCCCAAGACCGCGTAAGAAAAGGGCCTTCACTAAAATGGCCCTAACTTGGGCTACGGAGGTCCGTTTGGGGCGTATGACCAGTCAAAACGAACGGGAGAACGAGCTCTATCTTGCTGCAAACGCCTACGGCGGTTTGGGTCATCGTCCGGACCGAAAAAACGCTTATTTCTATTAGTTTTTTCCATTTTTATGTTTTTTCAAGTATTTTGGGCATTTTGTTTTGGGCTTGTGTTTGGCCCGTTGTCTTTTTTTAGGCCCGTTTCGAATTTCTGTCATTATTTATATGTCCCTTTAGTGAATGAAACAATCAGACTTGAATTTTGAGAAAAGTTATTTTTCACTTCAAATTCCGTGGCCTTTGGGTTGCAATTTGGGGGGTTGGGGAAGAGACACACGGGTATTCGTAGAATCAACGTGTTGATCTTCGTTTATCGTATCACACGCTGCATCACATTACGTTCTTCATTTTGATCATACAAGTTTCTGTATATAATTTGCTAAAGGGTTTTAATAACCGAATAATATGCATGTTTGATATTAGCTTGTTACAAACAGCGTTCCCCTCTTAGTTGAAAGAAAGGAAAGAGATTTTGTGATTTTTAAAGATTTAATAATCACCCAAATTACATGTACTTGTAGTTGACTAATTCCCATGGTAACATATATTGAAAGCTTCCTATCTTGAAATGGGCATGAACCTGGCCTCTTCTAAGAAGAAATTGAATATGATTAAAGAAAAGGGGGATTTGTATTTTTTTTAATTAATTCATTAGAAGCAAGGGAGGCTCCAACTTGGGAAATCGGCCTATATCTCGGGTGTTATATTTACGAGCTCCTTGACAACTCGATAATTACAGTTTCTTTCTCGCTTTTGTTCGATCATAATGTCTCTCACAAATGAACTCCAACACCTTAGGATTGGACTTGAAGCTATAAAATTGGCCACCAACAACTTTGGTGGCGGAAACTACATTGGGAGAGGTGGATTTGGTAGGGTGTACAAAGGAGAACTTGTCCATTCTGAGGGGCTGACCATGGTAGCTGTAAAACGCCTAGATGGTGCGTTTGGTCAAGGAGACACAGAGTTTCAGAAGGAGATCATGATGCTTTTCCTTTACGAACATGAAAATATTATCTCTCTCTTGGGTTTTTGTGATGAGCGTGGTGAGAAAATATTAGTGTATGAGTATGCGCCTAATAAAAGTCTGGACTTGTCCCTAAATAGCACTGATCTCACATGGATTCAACGCCTCAAGATATGTGTTGGGGCTGCTCGTGGATTAGAGTATTTACATGATCCAAAGGGCTCACAACAGAGACTCTTACATCGTGATATTAAGAGTTCCAACATCTTGTTGGATGAAAACTGGAAAGCCAAGATTTCAGATTTTGGTCTTTCCAAACTTGGCCCCGCAAACCAACAGTACACATTTCTTGTGTCCCACGCACTGGGCACCCCGGGATATTGCGATCCTTTATATGCAACAATGGGACTTTTAACAAAAGAATCTGATGTTTACTCTTTTGGTGTTGTGTTATTTGAAGTCTTGTGTGGAAGGTTGTGCATCAAGGACAAAGATGAGCGTCAAGCCTTTGTAGAACTGGCACAACAAAGCTTTGAACAAAACACACTCAACGGAATTATTTTTGATCACATAAAGGAACAAATAAACCCAGATTCGTTGAAAGTGTTTGCGTCAATAGCATATAAGTGTTTAAAAATAGATCGTAAAGAACGGCCGACGATGACTCAGATTGTGAAAGAACTTGAAAGTGCAATTGAAACCCAAGTATGATTTCTTATTCTTTTATTTTTTTGGTTTATTTTCCTAGACTAATAATCAACTAATCCATACTTATAGTCATTCGGAAATTGACTTTGTTAGCATGTTGTTCAACAATCTGTTAACTCATGTCCTCACCTTAGTTCGCGTGTACTTATGTAATCCAATTTGACGCACACTAATATCTAGATGCTCTAACTATATGCATATTAATCATGTTGAATATATAAATGCAGCTAGCACCAGATTACAATAAGGGGAAGATGCTACATGGGTGTGAGCACTATAAGAGGCGTTGCAAACTCCTTGCTCCTTGCTGTAACGAGTTATTCACCTGCCACCACTGCCACAACAAATACACAAGCTCATTAAATGACCCGAATAGAAGGCATAAAATGGTCTTGAAAGATGTTACTCAAGTTGAATGTTTGCTTTGTAACACCAAACAACAGGTCTCTCAGATTTGTATTAAATGTGGGGTTAAAATGGGTGAATACTTCTGCGCAATTTGCAAGTTGTATGATGATGATATATCAAAGCAGCAGTTTCATTGTTATGATTGTGGCATATGCAGACTTGGCGGTCGTGAAAACTTTTATCATTGCCAGAACTGTGGAGGTTGCCTTAGTGTAGAGCTGCGAGGTTTTCATGTTTGTTCAGAGAACGCTATTAAAAACGACTGCCCCATATGTCATGAGTATCTCTTTGATTCAGTTAAGCCTATTGCAGCTATGTACTGTGGTCATATAGTGCATTTGGGTTGCTATTCGAAGATGAGAAGAAAAAATCAATCCCCATGTCTCATCTGCTCAAAGTCCTCATTTTCTAGACAAGTGTTAGAGATCTTGTATATTGTATTACTTATATACGTGGTTGCTATATATTAACTTACTAACTGTGTGTGGGTAGTAGAATGTGTCCAAATTTGTATTGTTTTCTTAACTTTAATTAATTTAAGTGTTAAACCACATGGTGACAATTGAGTCTGATTTGGTAATGCGCTCTGTATTCCAAGTATAATCATGCAAAGGTATCTGAATGGTAGGTGTAAACATGTATTTGAAGATGATAATGATGTAGTTGAGGTGATTAATCATGATGAAGATGAGAGTGTTAAAGATGATGAGGATGATTCAGGGTAGGGGTGATAAAATTGGTAGGTTGGGCAGGTTTGGGTAATGGGTTAGGATGAGTTTGGGTTAGGATGTGTTTATTAAGAAATGGGTTATTAGGCTATGCGGTATGGTGATGGTCCATCCTTGGAGGATGATCCGCCACGTAAGCGCCACGTAGATCGGGTGTGAGGATGGGGCAAAGAGGATGCAGCTAAGGAAATGGGGGGATGGGCCTAATATATATATATATATAGGGTCAGGATTTAGAGAAAATGATGAAAAGTGTGAGAACGGTGAGAACGCTTATGGATCGTCCGATCAAAATAATCTATGGACTAGATTGGCGCGGTGGCGTTTTCATAAATAACACGAATTCTATTGAGTCGACGCGCTTCATTAAGGGTAAAAAGGTCTTTACACTTCTATACCAAAAACGCCAAATGAATAAAACGCCATTATTGACCAAAACGCATCCCTATATAAACAAAACATTCTCATACATAAGAACACAACTCCCCCAACCTGAAAATGCCATATTTCTACTATATAACATTCATCTTACAACGCCAAAAAATCCAAAACGTCAAACACACCTACTCAAAACGTCATATTTTACTATATACCAATCATCTTAGAAAACGCCAAATCTCTCAAATATCAAAAATTTCCAAAAAATGGACTTTTCTTTCAGATACATTATTTCCTCAGAAAAAACGCCAAAAATGCCAAAAATTGTTTATTGTTCTACACGAAGTTTCGAAAAATGCATTCTTTCCTGAGGTGCTGCGACTCAAATAACATTTTGCTGAATGAGATGGACAAAACTTCAAGAAAAAGATACTGGGGTCAGACATATGTCAGTTTTTGTGTTTTGTTATTGATGAATATTAGAATGACAAGAATTAGACGAATGACACTGATGAGTGGTTTGAAGATACATATTCAAACAAAAAACTCATGTCATATTGCCTTTCTAAACGGCCAAAAAAACACAAGCATGACAAAGTCAAACCGCCAGTGAACATGTTTCAAAGAAGAAAGAGACTGACGATAGTGAAGATTTGAAAGATGAATTGTTTCTATTTTTATTTTTTTTTTAATTTTCTTTTTCTGTTGTTTGTTAAGTATTTTTCAACTTAGAATAAAAAAAATAACATTATATTCATAAAACGCCAAAAGTCTTAATTGTTGGGAACCATGATGAAGTAAAACGCCAAAAACTCCCAACATATAATAAAAGTAATTTAGAGAAGAATTATTAAAAGCTAAAAATGGAAACAAACGCCAAAAACTACTTAAAGCCATTAAAAACGTCAAACTTGGAAGATGGAATGTCTAAGACCATAAAAACTCATAAAAACCTGAACAAAACCAGTAAAAAATACACACAGTAACTGAAAAGACCGCTACTTTATTAGTATCATTTATTATAAATAAAAATCCCGCCTAAACTACGCGCAAAAAACATCCTACAAGAGAGACGTATCTGCACAATCAAGTGATCACACCACCAAAAAAATAAACTTTTGCTGAATGAGATGGACAAAATTTCATCAAAAAACAAAAAACGAAGAAAAAAAGACTTTTACCCCTTAATGAAGATGGGCATTATGTAGGAAAAAATGATCTACATAAGGTATTCAAAAACAGGTTCAAAACGCCAAAAATGTTAAAGCAGAAGAGGCTGATGACAGTGAAGATTTGGAAGAGAAATTAGATTATAATTTGTATTTTTTTTCAATTTCTATTGTTTGTTATCTAATTCTCTGATTTTATTATCTAATTCTCGACTAAAAAAATTAATATAAAACGCCAAAAACAGCAAAACGACTGATAGTGTGAAAATTGAGAGAACGGATGCTAGCAAAGCACAATGTTCCTTTAAAACGCCAAAAAACGCCAAACAAGGTATTAATGAAAAATCAACACTAATTCACCGATAAAATTGAACGAAAACAGTAATTGCTAAACAGTAAAATGAAGAGACGGTAACATTATTACCAAACATTAATTAAATTAAATGCCAATACATGGATAAATGAATTTATTTATCTTTCAAAACGCCATAATTGTCTGTCAAATTATAGACATGTATCCTACTTTGATATAATAAACATCAAGAAAATTACTACTGATGTTTACATCATAGACAGAAATCCTCATTTAAAAAAAACAATAAAAACGCCAAAACATAATTAAAACGCCAAAAATATTAACCGTGATCCTGATCTACAAACAATAAAACGCGGCGAATTTATTAAACGCCAAAAAAATGGAAACGGGATGTGACACGCGTTTAAAAAAAGAAATATGAAAGGACAAAAAAGCCCCTCCGCCCTTTTCTAGGTTGCGTGACACGTGTTAGGCCAGGAAGCGTTCTCATCGTTCTCACACTTTTGAGCGTTTTCTCCTGATCTCGTTTCTATATATATATAGGTAAAGAGTAAAATACAAATGCGCTTATCGTACGATACGTACGCGATTATCCCAGTCGTTCGATCAGGTGCGGATCTGGTGCGAATTCAATACATATCGCATGTGAAAAAATGGTTAGCATGGGGTAGTGTGAAAAATGGCATGGGGTGTGTAGATGGACAAAATCGCATGTGGAAGATTTGAATATCGCATGTGAAAAAATGGCATGGGGTAATGGGAAAAATGGCATGGGGTGTGTAGAATCGCATGTGGAAGATTGAATATCGCATGTGAAAAAATGGCTAGCATGGGGTAATGTCAAAAATGGCATGGGGTGTGTAGAATCGCATGTGGAAAATTGAATATCGCATGTGAAAAATGGCATGGGGTAATGTGAAAAATGGCATGGGGTGTGTGGAATCGCATGTGGAAAATTGAATATCGCATGTGAAAAAATGGTTAGCATGGGGTAATGTAAAAAATGGCATGGGGTGTGTAGATGGAGAAAATCGCATGTGGAAGATTGAATTCGCGCAGCTCGTACAGTTCGCATGGAGGTATTAAATCGCATGGGAGCTGAAGATCTGACGGCTGGGGTTATCGCGTACGTAATGTACGATAAGCCCTATTGTACGTTAACCGGCCTCTCTCTCTCTCTCTCTCTATATATATATATATATATATGTACGTATTGTATGTATAGGTGTGTGAGAGAGGGGGAGGGCGTCTTTGCCGTCGAGACCCCGACGTTGGCGACGATGGAGGAACGGCGACGGAGGGCATGAAATGGAGAGGGGGACGACGACATAGGGACGACGTTTCTGGACGGTCCCCATACCGTCCAGCCTTAGGATGGGTTTAGGTCAAGATGGATTTTTGTCAAGACAGACTTGGGCATGATAGGCTAAAAATACAAATCAGCCAAAACTAATTCCATCACAAAATCAGCCATGTTCTTATGTGTGTGTGTGTGTATAAAATCAGCCAAAACTAATTCATATAGTTATAATACTATCCTAAAACTAAGTCCAATCGTAGATATCATGTAGTATCATGTAAGTCAAGCATGGAGGTTAAAGCCTCTTTATATAATTCACCACTACACGAAATCATCACAAGGATGATTCGGAGGGTCATGAATAACAAGAAATAAATCTAACTAGTGCAAGCTCAAGTGGCCAAGTAAGTCTCTAACATGGGTGTGCCAACACGACATGGAAAGGTAATCCTAAGTGTCGGAGGCTAGACGGGGCTAAGTTACTTTGATACTAGTAAACCACTTGAGTGTTTATACATAAAGCTCACAAATGAAGGAGTGGAACTAGTTTGGAAAGCCCAAGCTTCCATGGTTCACACTTCGCAAGTCATGAGTTAACCCTATGGAAGATGATGAACCAAGCTTGTTTTCATCACTCGGATTAGGACATGTATAAACTGAAATTAAAGAGTTTTGAACTCATAATCTTGATGAAAATCACCTCAACACAAACCCACAACCATAGACTAGGTTGTGAGTCTGGTAGGTACAAGATTCCACTAAGTTTTTATCAAGAAAATGAAGATACAAGAACAATAAACAAAACCGAAAGTTTAGCACACTTTAGACCTCAAATATGTTGAGGTTTCACTTTAGATTACCAAGGTAATCTTGTGAAAACCTTCTTAGAGGTTATCCAAGTGTTTTAGAAGAAGAAATAAGCAAGAAATAGTTGAAGAAGTGAGCTAGAACTCACTTTCAATCACTTAGAACTTTCTGCCAAACTTCAGTGATTTTGGATGGATTAGAGAGTGTTTTGGGAGTGATTAGAAGGTTTGTAAAGCGGAAAATGAATGGGGGAAGTGTTGTTTATATAGTGGGGATATTAGGGTTTGAGTTAGGTGTATTAAATGAAGTTAGTTGGGGAGAAATAGACCAAAGAAACACACCAACAGCCAATCTACACACAGAACTAATCTGGTTGCGGATCAGCCTGCGCCGCGGGTCACGGCAGTGAGCTTGAAACCGTGCGCATGTCGCGGCTTGTGTTCAACCGTGGATCTTTTATGTTTTGGCAATTTCAGTCCTTTAACTTAGGTTTTAGGCATATCATAAGGTATTTTAAGGTATAAAAACATATTATTAAGCGTATCAAGTATATATAACTTATATTTAGACGTCAATCAAGTACGGAAGTGTAATTAAGTGTCGAGTATGTATAAATAAGTGTTCGAACATGTAAGATGCGTAATTGTGATAGTTTGTTCGTATAAAACATCTAAGGTTACGTATCACGAATAGGTATCCAACATATGTATGATTTAAATGCATGGGTGTACGATTTGAATGTTTAAATAAGTACGAATAAACAAATGTATGTAAAATGATCGATTTTATTATGATCAAAGTCTCGGATTTACAATGTTTCAAAACGAAATACGATTACAAAGGAAACAAGCTTCTGAAAGTAGAAATACAAGATAAACTTTCTAAATACGGAAAATTACAAAAAGCGAGGCGTTACAATGGGGCCAATATATAGCCATAAACAAAGCACACGTGAATAAAGAAAACAATAAAAGAAACTACTTGAACCTAAAGAACCGTACAACTATTGACAAATTCTTTAACTAAACATGCACCCCAACATCCATATTCTAAATCCAACAAACTCGGTCCAACTTTTATTCAACTGGTTCTACGTAAGCATAACAACTCCCAAGTTGTTCACTTTCCCACGTCTGCATGAACCCATGACATCTGACCCATGAACCCCTGAGTATGTGGCCCGCTAACCCGTGAACCTCGACCCACAAACAAACCCAATTTAACCCAACATTCTCCCCTTAATCGGTTGTTCACACCGTTCATCCACACAACATTTCGTCACCTTTCTCTTGAACCATCTCGACTTTTCTCGGTTCCCCGACCTCAACGTTGGTCACGTCTAAAGTCTTCTCGGTTCAGCCCAAATCAAGTTTATAACACGTGCAACATCTCACGTGGCATCCCGCTGCGTTCACTAACAATCTGACTCTTCACGGGTTCCCCGACCAAATCCAAAGTCACTCGATTTGAACTCCAATGCCACAATGTTGTCACAACATGTCTTGTTTTGCTAGCCTATACCTTTTCACGATCAAACCTATTCCAAGAGGCCTCTCCACCGACTAAGAAAACAAAGCCACCCGCTTGTAACGTCTTCATTCAATTGCTAAAGGAAGCGAACCCAAAGTCACCTGCTTTGAAGTATCCTTTACGCTTGTTTTTCATGCACCTACGTGGTCTCCTCTTATCACGAAACAATCCGATCAAGGCACTCATTGTCACCTTTTGTTTTCACCGGTTGTATACCAGTTGCGCAAACCCGCAACTGACAACCGAACACCCTGAATCTTCCTCCTTTGATCACCACTAAAAGCCCCGGACACAAATGTTTATCACCGGTCATCGCTGTCGTCTTAACCGGTACTCCCACCATGACAACGACTGACCGTAAACACCACCACGTCTCCGTCATCCGCTGTTTTCTTTAAACTGTGATTAAAAAACTCACAACCCTTTCAAAACAAAACAGTTCCTGACCTACTACTTCTTTCACGCCTGCCCTCCACCAACTGACACACCCGCCGACGGCGGAGCCTTCCCCAGTACAAGCTCTAGGCTCTGATACCAAATGTTGATTTACGTACACACAACTCACCCTCTCGTTGTATGTAACATGTATGTGTAGTGAAGAAATATTAATGTGAGGGAAAGGTGCGAAAGCTTCTGTTGTAACTTGTATTCAATAATCATGGGGCCAATATATAGCCATATACAAAGCATGTGTGAATAAAGAAAACAATAAAAGAAACTACTTTAACCTAAAGAACCGTACACCAAATTATTTTACTAAACGTGCACCTTAACGTCCATATTCTAAATCCAATAAACTCGGTCAAACTCTTATTCAACTAGTCCTACGTAAGCATAACAACTCCCAAGTTGTTCACTTTCCCACTTGGAACCCATGACATCTGACCCATTAACCCATTTGTGTGTGACCAGCTGACCCGTGAACTGCGGCCCGCAAACAAACGTAATTTAACTCAACAACAATAACACACTTATTAATTAGCATATCAACATATAACATTGCCTTATCATATAGTTGACAATCTATTCAGGTCTAAACTCAATGCCTTGCACAGTGAGCACTTTAAAAAATCCGTAATAGATAGTGCCTAAGCTAACACGCATAGATATTATTTCCTTGGATTTACCAGTTTGAAATTCCCATACTTGAACTTCCATCCAACCATCGCTCCTTTGTTTTGGAATGCCTTTCAGTTTAGGTCTATTCATAGGCTTGTGGGAGTTTTGGCCGGCCTTTGGTCGAATAACTGGAGTTTGAGGATTAAGCATATAGATAAACCCACATTTCTCATCCTGTAGTCTCCAGTTTGTTTTATCATCATAATTTTCCCTCACTTGCATAATAAACTCATAAGTGTCTAAAACCTCAGGGCTGTTTTCTGGCAGTTTGTAGACAAGGTAACATGCATATGTTGTTGCAGGTGACAATATTTCAGTCTTAATATTGTATACGATACTGAAAGGTTGATCAGGACTATAAGCCACGTCTTCAAATCTGCGAAAAAAAAAACACATTACAAGTGATACAAATTTAAGACATGGAAAGGAATTTTACACACAGGATTTGGACAGTTGCAAGGATTGCATGTACTAGAAGCCATTTATTTTTATTAACATGAGCATGTCCTGAAAGTTTCTTAAAGAAGGGTTTATGAGTTATTTCGCATGATATATCTTAACAATGAAACGTAGTGGTTTTCGTATCCGTAATATATGTTTGTATCTGCAAACAAATTTCAGTTGCTTCTGCAAATTGGTGGGTGCAAGCTGTTGAGCGTTCATTGTACGTTCCCATTACTCAAAAATCATATAGTTCATGTTCCACGTTTATCCGAAAAGATGGACATGTCTACAAGAAAACACTGTAGTTGAATATAAAGAAACAACCTTGATTCTTCATGATGCTTCCATTTCCACTGTTTTTCAAGAAGTGTGTATCTTGCTGGTAGCATAAGACATCTCTTCCCATTTTTAGCAAGAGAAAACCACTGCTAACCAATAAATATGAGAAATATGTAAATGAGTTTCATTTAGTAATGATTAAAAAGGATTAAGAATGAATCATTTATATCAACTATACCCCTTGACCATTACTCATTAGGAACCCTTTGCAAAGAATAGAGTAGAGTTCCTTCTTGGTTGTCCATTTCAAATCATCTTCTGAACATTTGATTATGTCATCATAATTATTTGGCAATTTTTTTTCCCAATATGTGTCATCTGATTCTGATATGGTTTGCATATCCACATTATCATCATCTAACACTACATGTTCCACCTATAAAAATCAGCCATAGAAGAAATTAACTACCCTATTAATAATCTTCATGTTTTTCCATCCACCATGTAGGTGGTCATATGGTTCATTTTGAAACTTTAAAACAAAAATGATTGAAAGTCATATTTGTTAGCTTACTTTTTCAATGGGGCGAAACTCAATGCCTTCTATTAAATAGCTACACCAATCTTCGTAATGACCGCTCCCAAACCGAATTTCCAGATCAACATTTCTCCTTTCGCTTTCGAACTGAAATAATTCAGCCATCATCCATCCATCTTCTCTCACATCAGCCAGGCATGCATGACAAGATCCTGTCTCCCCTTCCATCGAGTATTGAATGCATACATATCTCAGTTCAGTAGGGACCAACACTCTATCTGTATCTTTGAACACAAGGTTTACTGTGTATGTGATGTGTGGTGACAAGAACTGAGTTCTCACATGTGCTTTGTATACCCCGTGCCATGTTTGAAAGCAGCTGCCCGGGGGAAATCTGCAAGAGAGATTTACAGGCAGATGTGCTTAAGAAATAGTAATAGTATATGAAGAGATTATGTCATAAATACCGGACCTCAAAGTTCAGCCATCGAAGCACAAACTATAGTCATCAGGATCAAGGAGTACTGTGGCAGCCACCGGGCAAAATACACAGGAGAACTTGACCCGGATGACGTCAACCAAATAGAAGGGTACAAATACCTAAATCCATGTACATTTGAAGTACATTTTTCTAATCATACGGTCCAATTTTCTCTCTCTAAAACAAATACTTATTCTCACTCCGGAGGGTGGTCGCAAAGTGGCCCTCCCATCTCTGCGATGAGCCTAACAGTTTCTTGTTTTGCAGGTTCGTTTCTTGCTCACATATTCGAATCACTAGACGATCCGGAGGTCTCAGTGTAAAAACGTGGAAATTAATGAGGAAGACACGTACCTTGAAATCTTTTCAGATACAAATTTATCATAGGCAGAGGAGCTTTTAACTCTAATGATACATTCTGCTGCAGATATCATTTCACAGTGTTCTCCGTTGTTATTTAATGAAAACCACTGTTCATTAAAGATAGTTGGCAAACATTTTCTGTTACTAATCTGCATATACACAACAATTTACCATTCACAAAAATATTGTAGAAATAGGTAATTACTGTTTTGCCACCGTTAAGGAGGATCCCTTTGGAGAGACACGACTTGAGTTCCTCTTCTGATTTGTACATCAGCGGATGTACTGCAGTCTTAATTATCTTTTCATAACTCAATGGATGTTTCATCTCTTCGTAAATCTCCTGAAATTCAAGTGCAGTCTCAAGCTTTTCCACAACAACAGACATTGTTGGTCGTTCTTCACGATGTTTCTGCAGGCATTGAAAGGCAATGTCTGAAAATATTTCCAAAGACCTGGGATCCATTTCTTGCACCAGATCTTGAAAGATAATCTCATCCAACGTCTTCTGTTTGGCTTTTTGCTTCCACATACGCACTAGACTCTGGAACTTACCATTGCTATTATCATAGCATAGTCTGCCACACAATACTTCAAATAAGACTACACCAAAAGAGTATACGTCTGACTCTTTCGTCAGGATGCCCAACTCCATATACATTGGATCTAGGTACCCAAGGGTACCTACAACGTTGGTGACAAGAGCCGTGTGCTGCTGATTAGCTGGCCCTATTTTTGACAGTCCCATGTCAGAAATTTTTACGTTCCAATTATCATCGAGAAGGATGTTGGAACTCTTTATGTCACGGTGGAGGACTCTTTGTTGAGTGCCCTTGTGATCATGTAGGTAACTTAGACCCCTTGCGGCATCAAGGCATGTCTTGATACGTCGAATCCATGTGAAAGTAGCGGAAGATAAATGGCGGTCGAGGCTTCCATTGGATGCGTGCTCGTAAACAAGGATCATCTCATTACCTTGGTCACAAAAACCCAGTAGAGAGATTAGATTTTCATGTGTGTAACGAGATAGCATCATTACCTCCTTCCAGAATTCAGGTTCTCCTTGCCCAAATTTACGGTCTAGACGCTTAAAAGCAACCATGCTTCTCCCCTTATGGTGACACAGTTCTCCTTCATACACTTTCCCAAAACCACCAACTCCGATTAGTTTTCTGTCATTAAAGTTGTCCGTGGCTGATTTGATATCTTCAAGTTGGATTCTAAGATGTTGAAATTCCCCAAAGATAGTCTCCATTGTTGTTGCTGGGATAATATAGTGAGAAAAACTGAATCAAATATTCAAAGCAATTGCAATACTTGAATGGAGATTTTGATGAAACGACAAAAAGGTGTTTGTATTAGTTCTGATGAAAGAAAAATTCACAGGTCTCTAAGTGTATGATGATTAAGAACCGAGAAGAATGACTTCAATACATAAAAAAAAAAAAAAAAAAAAAAAGATGTGCTTGATCAATGGAAAACAATGCCTTTATATAAGCTTACAAAGGGCAGTATTTAGTTGTAATTTACACAAGTAAACTATACACTTCATTTTTTTTATACTTTTGATATAACTTGTTCTACTAATCCATATGCATGTGTGTGTTAGCTGAGATGTCCAGATCTCATGATTTCATCAAAAATGTTTAATACAGCTATTATAGCCTAAAAAATGTTTAATATGCATTTCTTAACTTAAAGGATATGGTAAAGAAATGAAGTTGACTTCCATAATTGCATATAAAAGATGTGAACACATTATAAGTCAACCCTCTAGATGCTGTTATCACATGCTTACATATATAAAGATTATTAAATTCCAGTAGTTGCAGCTTAGACAATTTGTGGATGGTTATCTTGTCTCTTTAGTTGACCTTAGACATTACTTGCTTAAAACCTCGCAATTTCTTTTATTTGGCATCATCAAAATTAGCTTCTGACGTTAGATGAGGTTTTGATAATATTTTACTTCGATCGATCACTGGAAAATATTAAAACTAAAACCCTATTATCTCAAATTATTACATACCAAACGAGAGAACTCAACCCAAAATACTAGTCTGACGGATGAGAGAGCTCATTTGGTATATAAACCCCACATCAGTTCCCCATACAACCGATGTGGAACAAGTCCCATACCTTGCAAGTTATGGACTAATACCATTGCAACAGGATACATTTTGAGGGAGTGGGTTCGGCAGGGGAAAGAAATTATATGCAGATGCCTGAGACGGGATTTCTAATTGCTCAAAGATATGGTGTGATTGTTCACACGTTGGACATTCGTGGCAGCCACATAGTTTTCCCTCTGTTGGGCGGTCCGGAAGACGCTTTAGAACCTCATCTAGTTGTTGCGGTTGTGTTCGTCGACGGTGGACATTTCATCCATGTAACACTTGAAGGTTCCTACCCAATGCCTCCCACGAACCCACTTTGGGAGGCGAACAGAACTCAGAGGGCAGCAGCCTGGCATGACAGATACAAGGATCAACTCGAAGCATATCAAAGGCTAACGTGCCACCCGTTGTACGTAATCTTTTCCCAGATGTTCAAAGCTTAGGTTGAAGTACATGTATAATAGTAATCCTATTAACTCATTTATAATACAAAAGTGTGTTTGTTATTCTTATTGTTATTGTTAAAAATACGCCATAATACGAACAAATGCATATCCAGCATTCAAATGATACCTTACGAATGTTCATTTTTTAATTAAAATGATTTAAAAAAAAAAGCGGGGCATTTAGGGTTCTTTCTGCAGACAAAGCCTTGATTTGATGTTGTATTCTGCACAGTGTTCCAGTTCCAGAAAAGTGTCACGTTTGAACCCTAAGCACCGCGCTTTGGGTTTTTTTTTTAAATTACTTTTATTCAAGA
Organism: Helianthus annuus; assembly: GCF_002127325.2. Classification (NCBI taxonomy): domain Eukaryota; kingdom Viridiplantae; phylum Streptophyta; class Magnoliopsida; order Asterales; family Asteraceae; genus Helianthus; species Helianthus annuus. The sequence goes on from NC_035435.2 coordinate 152,403,491, forward strand.
ATGCACCTACAACTGTCGTAAGTTGACGTATTTTTCCATTTTAAACACATCCAACTCACACCTAATTTCAACAAATTACAACAACAATAACAAAAAAGGATATTAATTTACAATAACATTTAATCAACCAAAAAACATAACTAAATTTAAACACACAATAATATCAAACTCACCCACATTTTTCTTTATAAATTCAAGAAACTTGAAACACTTACTTTGTGGATTGTTGGGGTTATTTATCATGGTTTCAAAGTTTCTCTTCAAAGGGTTTATTGGGGTTGTTGAAATATCTGGTTCCGATGACTGCATGTTTCCGATCAAATTAGGATAATTTTGTGGTTTTGAAGGGGAAAAGACCAATTGTTTGTGTGCCTTATCATTGTGGAGAATACTATATAACTTTTGAACGATTGTGAATAGGACCTTGATCAAATTTCTTCGTTTCACATGATTATGAAGCCTCGTTTCGTGAGGTGCTCAGAGAAGAAGGTGCAAGAGAATGGCGAGTGTCAGCTAACCTTCACGAGCGTCTTCTCACTCTTGGTGACTGCTCAGAGATTCATGTCTGTAGAAGGTGCAAGAGAATGGCGAGTGTCAGCTAACCTTCACGAGCGTCTTTTCACTCTGGGTGACTGCTCAGAGATGCATGTCTGTAGAAGGTGCAAGAGAATGGCGAGTGTCAGCTAACCTTCACGAGCGTCTTCCCACTCTCAATGACTGCTCAGAGATGCATGTCTGCAGAAGGTGTAAGAGAATGGCAAGTGTCAGCTAACCTTCACGAGCGTCTTTTCACTCTGGGTGACTGATCAGAGATGCATGTCTGCAGAAGGTGCAAGAGAATGGCGAGTGTCAGCTAACCTTCACGAGCGTCTTCCCACTCTCGGTGACTGCTCATAGATGCATGTCTGCAGAAGGTGCAAGAGAATGGCGAGTGTCAGCTAACCTTCACGAGCGTCTTCTCACTCTCGGTGACTGGTTAGAGATGCATGTCTGCAGAAGGTGCAAGAGAATGGCGAGTGTCAGCTAACCTTCACGAGCGTCTTTTCACTCTCGGTGACTGCTTAGAGATGCATGTCTGCAGAAGGTGCAAGTGAATGGCGAGTGTCAGCTAACCTTCACGAGCGTCTTCTCACTCTCGGTGACTGCTCAGAGATGCATGTCTGCAGAAGGTGCAAGAGAATGGCGAGTGTCAGCTAACCTTCACGAGCGTCTTCTCACTCTCGATGACTGCTCAGAGATGCATGTCTGCAGAAGGTGCAAGAGAATGGCAAGTGTCAGCTAACCTTCACGAGCGTCTTTTCACTCTCGGTGACTGCTCAGAGATGCATGTCTGCAAAAGGTGCAAGAGAATGGCGAGTGTCAGCTAACCTTCACCAGAGCAATTCGGGCAGCTGTTTTCATCATTTCGTGCAAATAACTCACTATTTGTTACAATTTCTCCAAAGCAACCACCAAAGCAATTCGGGCAGCTGTTTTCATCGGATATACGCGCAAGCATGAACAATCTCTAAAGCATATGGAAAAGGTGAACTTGACTTCACCATTGGAGGAAGAAGTTATATCAATCACAGATAGGGCTGTAAACGAACTGAACGTTCAGCGAACAGTTCGTGAACCGTTCGGCGGGAAGTTCGTTTATGTTCGTTCGTTTAATAAACGAACGAACATGAACAAGAAATTTCCTTCGATTAGTTAAATGAACGAACATGAACAGAGGTCTCGTTCGTTCGATTGTGTTCGTGAACGTTCGGTAAGGTGTTCATGAATGTGTTCGTGAACATTTGTTCATTTGCCTTTGTTTATGTTCGTATGTTTGTGTTTTAATTGAATATTTTTGCACTTTCATATATTTTATCTGTAATTTTTATATTATTAAACTTTTATTCGTTTTATTACCCTAACAATTAAACTAGGAAACCCTCTTTCACCTTGTTTATGCACCATTTTCCGTTCATTTCTCATTATTTACATAGGCGAATACAGTCGAACTCCGTTCCACAATAAGAGATTCAAGTTCTAGTGCTATTCTCTGAGTCATCTACCTTTATCCTTCGTTGCATTCACCAAATTTATTTGTGTTCGTGAACCGTTCGCGAACACGCTTATTTCCTTAATGAACGAACACGAACATAAAATCCCGTTCGGTAAGTGTTCATGAACCGTTCGTGAACACATTTATTTCCTTAACGAACGAACATGAACAAGGCCTTGTTCGTGTTCGTTCGGTTCGTTTACAACCCTAATCACAGAGGAACATGGCAATTGTGGTACATCCCCATCCACGTACTCATTTGCTATCTAATTCGCCTCGCTGTCCATATTGTTATATTCTAAACTCATCATTCCACCATTTTCATATGAATATGCAGGGTCTGTGCATATTTTAAACGAATAATCAATCATTTTAACAAAATGAGTAAAATGCTAGTTATTCGATAAACATTGATTAGAAAACGTCGCTTAAATCAGAGGATGAGTTGATTTGATTGTAAAATAGATACAAAGGATGAGATATCGACAGTTAGCTCGAAGAAGTTTCTATCGATTATTGATGATGTGGATTTCAGGATTTCATTTGCACAAACTGTAGAGAACTTGTAACAAGAGAGTGTGATGGTGGGTTAATGGGGGGTTGATAGGACTATTTATGGTGCAGATCTTAGAGTGTAAAAGATAGCGGAGGATACAACAACGTATTGAAAACAATTGCCGACGGTGGTGATATTGTATTAAAGAAAAGAAAAGGGATATAAATTGTTAGTAGTATCTTTTAGAGAATTGAAGCAAAAGGAATTTGTTATAGTTTGTGGAGAATGTTCTGGAAATTGAAGGAAAAGGACTATGATTCTGCTTTTTGCAACTACACGAGTTGTGTCTCTTTTCCTTTTTAGAATTCCTTTCGTTGAGATACCGTTGTCCAAGTCAGCATACTTTTGATCTGAATTTGCTGATGCTTCTTTTAGTAGAGAATTTGATGATGTTTCAGCACAATTTAAAGAAAAGGAATATTCACAATCTGATAACAATAGATGTTGTAAATCTAGGAGACGCCATTGATTCAAAGAAGAACCCATTGATTCTCTATACAATCTGGGATTATCTATCTTGTCATCGACCAATATGAAAGATGATAACCCAACAGTGTCCAAAGTGCTGCTTCTTTTGGTATTATCACATTTTTGTACCATTTAAGACCTACTGTAATTTGACTACAACTTTCTCTCTCAAACCTTTCTAAAAGTAGAAAAAAAAAATATTAACAACTAACAAAGATCGAAGAGCAAAAGAAGAAAGTGTTCCTCTTTGTTACCAAGCATGTCATCTTAAACAATTAATAGGACATTATTGTTCAACAGGATTTCCTTCCGGTGATCTCTGTTAAACTTCTTCGGGATTTTCTGTACATTCGAGTATTGCAGTTTTGAAAGATGACCGAATAGAGATCTGAATAACTGATACAGAAATCGCATTTTTCTGCACTAGATAACGAATATGAACATTGTATTTATCACGAAAGTACTGAAGAACCGAGATAATAGCTCCGGTTTCATCATGAAAACTAAAAGAACATAACAATATAAATTAGTCAAAGATATCATATAAATTGACAAAAAAATATAAAAAAAGTAACTTATTACTTGATAAATTAATAACACTAATATATATATATATATATATGTTTTGTAAAAATAAAATAACTTTAAATCAACTTTAAATTAAATATGTTTTATAAAAAAATCTACAACCTTTCAACAAAAAAACACAACCAAATACAATCAAACAACAAACCAACAACCTATTTTTTCACCAAAACCCTACTTTTTCCCCCAAAAATAAACTGCCAGGCCAAAACGCCCCGCTTTGGCCAAAGCGGGCCACTTCGGTACGAGGTCGCCGGACAGGAAGTGACGTGCTCAGCTTTTGTCTGTTGACTTTAATCCAAAGTGCCCTGCTTTAACCATAACGGGGCGTTTGGGTGTGTGAATAGACCAAATGGGAGTGTGAATAGATGCTTTATGTGCTAACTTGGCAGATGAATTTATGTACACATCAGGGACAAATGTAACCGGTAACCTGTTCTTCCGGTTACCCCCTTGTACACGTTAGGAACTTGAATCTTGTAAACCCTAATTACGTTAATCAACATCATCACTCCAAATTGAGTATCAATCCTCGTATGTTTGGGTTCAACATGTCCAATTCGATCTTATTCCTATGCTAACACACACTAATTTCACAGATTTTCTTCCTAGGGTTTGAATAAAACCCTAAATCGCATTACATTTCAGTCAGAATGGGCGCATTAGCCAGTAATCGCAACAAGCGTGACGCATCATCTCAATCTCCCGATTACAATCTTCACATTGCTAAGAAACTCAAATGTTCATCTCAAATAGATTCAAAGAAAGTCTCAAGAAGTTCTGTATCAAGACTCAGTCTTTATCCCCAAAAGATAACACCAATTACTAGAGAAGTTCATGCTCCTTGTAGATTCATCAGTGGGTTTCTAAAAAGATTGTTTACTTATTCAAGTGGAATTGTTAGACAAAAATCTGTTGTTTCTGGTGATCATATGGGGAATGCTCTGTATGCTAAGTATTCTAAGTATTCAAAGTATAATTTTGCAAAGGAATCTGCAAATGGTAGGTGTAAAGATGTTGTTTTTAAAGAGGATAATGATGTTGTTGAGGTTATTAATGTTGATGAAGATGAGAGTGTTGAAGATGATGATGAGGAGGAGGATGATTCGGGTAGTTCGAGTGTTGATGTGGTTGAAATGGTGGAGGATGAGAGAGAATGTAGTAATGTTTCGGTTGAGACGGAACAGATAGTGGCAAGATATAGGGAGTTGGATCGAAAGGGGGCGTCTACTTCTTCGTTGAATCATCGGGGTTCGGATGATATGGATGTAGATGTGGGTTTGCCTTTACATAAGAGGTTGATGAATGAATGTGGTGAGAAACGGAATTTAAGTTTGAGGAGATTAAAGTTTGATATTAAGGTACTAGAGACAAAGCGAGCTTTACTTCAACAATCGCGTCCTGCTAAGAAAAAAGAGGTATAAAGATTGCACACCTTATCCATTGGAAGTAAATTTATACACTCATTGGTTGCTGATGCGTTATCTTAATCTAATCGGTAACTTGATTGTTATTTCAGGATGTAGAAAATGACCCTTTTAAGCCTCTTACCGAGGAAGAAGGTGACTTGGTTGCTAATGCATTATCTTATTCTAATCGGTAAATTTTGATGTTTGTGTGTGTAGTGTACTTTTGTGTTGTGGTTATTAGGGGTGTTCATCGAATCGAATATCGAATTTTCGAATTATTCGAATCGAATTGTTCGAATAATTTTTATTTTTCCTTGAATTCGTATTCAATTAAAACCTATCGAATTCGAATCGAATTCGTATTCGAATAAAAAACCCAATTCGTATTTGATTCGTATTCGATTAAAATTTCGAATTCGAATAAATTCGATTTAATTCAGATTCTTTAAAACATGTAAAAAACTATAAAAATGAAACATAAGTTTTAAAGCAGCCATAAAACACGATATCACATTAAAAAGTTTCAAATAAAGTACCACAAGTCTAAAATTCAAAACGAGAAGCCGGGAATAATCACTCCACATTATAAGTTAATATTTTTATGTTTAGAAATCTATTGATAGATTTGTTAATTAGGTTTTTTACTTATGGGTCATGTAATGGGTAATTTTAATACTTGGAAAAAAATTAGAAAAGAATTTATAGCATAGCTTAATAAAAGTTATATATTTATTATATATAAAAATAATAAATAAAAATGTATAATTTTTATTCGAATTTCGAATCGAATTTGAAATTATAAATTTGTATTCGATTCGTATTCGATTTACTTGACTTGAATTGAATCGAATTCGAATTCGAATTCTTATAATCGAAACGAATTCTTGATAATCGAATCGAATTTAAACGAATGTCGAATTTTTCGAATTCGAAACGAATCCTGAACACCCCTAGTGGTTATGTCTTTTTATGTATTCTGATACTCTTATCAAACGTCTTTCCAAATTTGTAGGAATAAGGTTTTGGTCACTCACGAGAACTCAAATATTACGATCACAGGGGAAGTTCTGCAATGTTTGAGACCTTATGCATGGTTAAACGATGAGGTGTTTATTTATAAATATGAATATCAAATGCTATATTTAATGCATCAACATATTATGTTTGCGGGCTTACGCTGCTGATTAATTTCAGGTCATCAATGTCTATCTTGAGTTGCTGAAAGAGAGAGAAAATAGGGAGCCCAAAAAGTTTTTGAAGTGCCATTTCTTCAATACATTTTTCTACAAGAAGGTTGGTTAATCAATAACCCTCGTCCCTCGTATCCTTTCTTGTTTCTTGATTCGGCTATTTTGGCAGGAGGTAAATCTTAAGCTAATGTTTGCACTAATATATAATCATTTGGCAGTTAGTTAGTGGAAGGAGCGGCTATGATTATAATTCAGTAAGAAGATGGACTACCCAAAAGAAGTTGGGATACGGTCTTCTTGAGTGTGACAAGGTAAATTTTTTAATGATTTTTTGTAGAGTAAAATGCCATTTTCGTCCCTGAGGTTTGGCCAGTTTTGCGACTTTCATCCAAAGGTTTGTTTTTCCGCATCTGGATCCAAAAGGTTTGAAATCTTGCTATTTTCATCCGACTCGTTAACTCCATCCATTTTTTCTCCATGATTCATGGAAAATGGCAAGATTTCAAACTTTTGGATCCACATGCGGAAAAACAAACCTTTGGACGAAAGTCGCATAACTGGCCAAACCTCAGGGACGAAAATGGCATTTTACTCTTTTTTTTATATATCGATTTGTTTTTTAATAATAGGCAAATTGGAAATAAATAATCCCACCTAACTTAATTTGGCTGATAATAATCCCAAGTCAGTTATTGGCCGATAATAATCCAAACTGGTCAATTTTTTTTCTAAAATAGTCCACCGTTAAAATAGCTTAACGGAGTTAAGTTTTTTTTCTGAATTACAAACCGATGTTTTAGGGCTTTTGATCAGAACGAGGATACGAGTCCATTGATGTAAAACTTACCTCAAAATACTGCCCCAACCCACGAAAACGGTGCTTCAATTCGGGTGTTTAAACTTCCAATTAACAAAAATCAAGCCATTTCGAGCACAATTTCCAGGTAAGTTTTACATCGATCGACTCATATCCTTGTTCTGATCAAAACCCCTAAAACATCGGTTTGTAATTCGGAAAAAAAAACTTAACTCCGTTAAGCTATTTTAACGGCGGACTATTTTACAAAAAAAATTGACCAGTTCGGATTCTTATCGGCCAATAACTGATTTGGGATTATTATCGGCCAAATTGAGTTAGGTGGGATTATTTATTTCCAATTCGCCTTTATAATATATATTTGGGTGTGCTTATATTAGCGTTAATCAGATATTTGTCCCTATCCACAAAGAAATACATTGGTGTTTAGCTGTTATCAACAAAAAAGAAGAAAAATTCCAGTATCTTGACTCACTTGGAGGAGCTGACACGAAAGTATTAAGAACGTTGGTATGTCAAGCCTACATGTCTTTTTTGCGCATAACAACTTTACCGGTTAGATATAAAGTTACGAAATGTTACGTGTCATTTTGTCCAGGCCCAGTACATTACAGACGAAGTAAAAGATAAGACTGGTAAAAATATTGATGTTACTTCTTGGGAGCAAGAGTTTGTCACCGACCTTCCCAATCAAGAGAACGGGTGTGTATACTGTAAACATTATCGTATAAAATTTAATGATGCTTTAAAGGTATACTAAAAAAAGGAATATTTGATTTTTTGGTGTGATCATTGTTCTGTTTATCGGGCAGGTACGACTGTGGTATGTTCATGATTAAATATGCAGACTTCTATAGCAGGGACATAGGACTATGCTTCAACCAGGTAAAATATTACTTAACCTTTTGTGTTGAAAATTTACCAAAACTGAGTATGTTAACTATGATTAAAGAAGGTTTTTTTTATTAAAATAAGAGTAAAATGTCATTTTCGTCCTTGAAGTTTGGCTACTTCTGTGACTTTCGTCCAAAGGTTTGATTTTCCGCATCTGGATCCAAAGGTTTGAAATATTGTCATTTTCATCCAACGTGTTAACTCCATTCATTTTTTGACGTTAAGCCAGGGGTATTTTCGTCTTTTTAGACATTTTTGTGATGATTAAAGGGTTTGGTTGGGGAGAAAGTCAACAGAGTTGGATCTTTATTTCTTATAGTGTTTTTTATTTTAATAAAAAATGTCTAAAGAGACAAAAATTCCCCTCATTTAACGGAGAGAAATGGATAGAGTTAACGAGTCAGATGAAAATGGCAAGATTTCAAACATTCTGGATCTAGATGCGGAAAAACAAACCTTTGGACGAAAGTCACAAAAGTGGCCAAACCTCACAGGGACGAAAATGCCTTGTTACTCTTAAAATAATTATTAAATTTCTAAAATAATTTGGCAATTTTTGGTCTATCTGTTTCATTTATTGTTGGTTTAATCATTTGAATTGTAACTGTAGACCTGTAGGGGTAAAACATAGTGCAGTCGGCTCATCCAAAAGTAAACGGGTCAAAATTGCCATAACAAATGTATGATATTTGTTGACATTTTTTGTAGGAGCATATGCCATATTTTAGAGTGAGGACTGCAAAGGAGATATTGAAATTGAGAGCCAACTGAAAGTTATGGTGTGTTTTGCAGCCATTTCAGAAATTGCTAATTTTTTTAGTTGAGGTTAGCTGAGAATATGAAGCCAATAATTTTTTTTTTTTATCAAGGGCTTGTTTGGCTTCTTTTTCTTTTTAAATTGAGTTTTGTATATCAATTATATTATAAATTTTGAATTTACAAAATTAATGAAATACATATTTATTGGTACATTATTTGGTAAATGAACTATGAAGACATGTAATCAAATGGGCCCCACTAAAAGAAATCTTATACTAATGATGTAATTGATAATTAAAGTAAAGAAAGTTGTTTTGTTGAAGTTGTAAGTTTTGAATTGAGAGTAATAAACCCAAAAATTGTCAGCTTTTATAAAGAGAATTATGAAAGCAACCATTTTCCTACTTCTGTTATTTTTTTTAATGATGTTTAGAAAGGAAAAATAACATTTTTTCTATGTCATGACATACTCAGCTTTTTAGTTGTGCTTTTGCTTTTACTTGTGTATAAGGTTTCAAAATCATTTTTTAGGTCTTGACATACGCAACTTTTTAGTTGTGCTTTTGCTTTTACTCGTGTATTAGGTTTTCTTTCCATTAGATCAAACTTTAAGTCATGTGACATGTTACCCTTTAAGGTTTTGTCTATACACACGCTTTTTATGTTGAAGTGTCATTCGCGAATACAACTTGCATACGACTTGTAATCATGAATGTCGTATTTGTTAGGATTTTTTTTATATTGTATAAGAATTCATATTTCTTAGTGTTGAGTTTGCAAAAATTTTCATAATCATGTTCAAACGGCGTAAAATAACCATGACATATGTATTTATTTACAAGTGACGTTAATACACACAATTACACAAACGAATAGGCTCACCGCTCACACAATATTTCTTATCGATCATTGACAACTATTTAGGTAATTACACAAACGAATAGGCTCACACAATATTTCTTATCGATCATTGACAACTATTTAGGTTTGCAATCAACAGTAAATCGAAATAATGTCTATTGATTACTTTATTTGTATACTTTGTTCAGGGCGGTTAAGAACCGATAAATCACATACATATTCCCATTATAAGTCAAACATGTGGCATAATAGGGTGTGCAATAACCGAACCGTTAACTGAAACCGAACCGAAAACCGACAAAATCGAACCGAAATTAACCGAAACCGAATTAACCGAAAGTCGGTTAACGGATATTTTTTTTTACCATCGGTTAACTGAAATTAACCGAACCGAACCGAACCGAATCATTTATTTTCTTATATATTTCTACCTTTTATATCTCTATTTCATGTATTTCATGTTTTTTACTTTTATTTCATGTAATAATACCTATATTTCATTTATTTATGCCTTCATTTCATTTATTTATACCTTCATTTCATTTATTTATACCTCCATTTTATGTACTTAAACATCTATTCATTCATTTATACCTCCATTTCATTTATTTATACATCAATTTCATGTATTTCTACATCTATTTCATGTAGTTATACCTCCATTACATGTATTTCTAAGCAAAAAACTTAGCCCTTGTTTGAATTGGTTATTAACCGAACAGAACCGAAAACCGACAAATTAACCGAACCGATTAACCGATGACTTCGGTTACAGTTACGGATAATGCCAATAACCGAACCGAACCGTGCAGCATATTACACCATTTTAATCTTCTAGCAGTATACTAGTCATACAACATTTATAGTGGGTAATAACATCACGTTGAACTAGTTGATGGTCAAGCATAACATATATTGACCTTGATAACTTTGCGACTAATGTTAACAAAATAATGCAACATTAGTAACATCTAAACAGGAACAAATACAAATCAGTTTGATTTTATACATATAACAAAGTAAATAACAAAAGTTCAGTGAATCATACTCTCATTCTCATGCATTTTTCATTTTTACATATAACAAAATAAAAAAACAAAAGTCTTGCAGTGAGAGGAGCATTAGTTTGTGTTTTGTGTTGGAAGCTGTAATTCAATATTACATATAAAAACCACCACCAACACTAGTTTTTTTTTTTTTTTTTTTTTCTATTTCTTTTCCACTTCTCTCTGTCTAGCACAAGTCTTTTGCAACCCAAATTCTCCCACAACATCATTCAAATCAATACACGTCTCTCAGATTTAACCCGGTTAAATACCCACACCCACATCATCATCCACCATGCACTGGTTTCTGTAACCACAACAAAACAAAAACACACGGGTTCAAAATATCAAATTTTTATTGAAATATACTCTAATTTTGTAAACAAATTACTAACCCACAACATAGAATTACCAGTTTTAACCCGGCCCGTCCATTTGCATCAACGAGGAGCTATTTTACGGCTGAGAATCTCCTGCTCTTTGAGTCGGTGCTGGAATCTAGCAAGTCGAGCTTGAAGGCTCACAAGACTTGCTGCTTTGCGTGACAGCACAAAACTCAATTGGGTCACGTAATTGTCAATAAGGCTGCCTGGTTTGTCAACTTCCGCCAGCAATTTCATTTCCTAGTTTACAAAAAGTCAAACTACTAATTACATACCCTTTTACACGGTCAAGGTTAAAAAAGATGACTATGAATGTAAATAAGAACAGTTAAAGAGTAATATGCAATTTTCGTTCTTGAGGTTTGACCAGTTTTGCGACTTTCGTCCAAATGTTTGTTTTTCCGCATCTGGATCCAAAAGGTTTGAAATCTTATCATTTTCATTCGGCCCGTTAACTTCATCTATTTTTCTCTGTTAGGTCAGGGGTATTTCTGTCTTTTATGCTAACTAAAAGGGAAATTTGGTCTTTTTCACTTTATGTAAAAAGACCATATATTTCTGAAAAAGACCGAATTGCCCTTTTAAGTTAACAAAAAAGACAGAAATACCCCTGGCTTAACCGAGAAAAATGGATAAGAGTTAACGAGCCATATGAAAATGGGAAGATTTCAAACCTTTTGGATCCAGATGCTAAAAAACAAACCTCTGGACAAAAGGCGCAAAACTAACCAAACCTCAAGGACGAAAATGGCATATATTTTATTCACAGTTAAATGAAAACTATTACTTACTTCACGCACTATCTCCATCGTATCTTCAATCTCTTTCCTGTGAGCTGCAATTAAAGCTTCTTCTTCCTACAAAACCATAATAACCTATAAAGTCGTAACCAAAATTCATACGATCAAAGTCAAACTTGGTCAAAATCATCATAGATTGACCGGCCACCTACCTCAAGTATTTCATTGACATTCTCATCATGAAGCTGCTCGGGTTCCGACTGTTTTGATGCCGTATAACTAGCATTGGGAATACTTGATCCTTGTTGCTTACTACTCACGGTTGGAATGTCGGTATTATTACCCTCTCGTTTTAACCACCCAAATTTCTCGGATTTTTCATTACCGTTATCTTTCTTGTTCCAATTAATATCCCTTTCTAACTTTTCTTCTTTATAACTCTTTCTTCGTGGTGGTGATACCTTCTGCACTGTTTCTTCTTTTTCAACAGAACTTGGCCTCGAGTATACTTTCTGATTGTTCGAGCCACTATAAGTACTTTTTACATCAACTTTCTCCTTATCGAAGCCAGTGTCATTGAAGGAATAATTTGAAGAGCTTGGAGGAGGTTGTTTCTCAAAATCTGATGTGGCATTGTAAGATCTTTGTGGGGCCCGTTTACTTGCATCCATAGATTTTGCTTCTTGATGTTGCTCGTAAGTGTCATCTACATCAGAAGAAACTAGCATATTTGCTGATGCAGATTCTTTATTAACTGTTTGTGAACTTCCAACTTGATCTTTTTTGGAATTTCCACTTTTTGAAAGACTTTTAACTCTGTTTATTTCAATATATTAAAAGTTGTCCACATAAGAATATGCACTAATAGAAAGCTAGAAACACGGGATGAATTAATAATGAAAAAAAATACCTATCAGCGTATCTTAAGGTATTGAGAGTGTGTTCGCAAGAGCCAGCATTTGGTGAAATGCAGGATATCATGACAGTCCTTGAATTCCCGACAAACGAATCACGAAGAACTTCAGTTAGTTTACTTCCACGAAACGGGATATGAATCTGGTCGTTGTCAAGTGCACGAATGCACTCTTTAAGAGCCAAAAGACTCTTGTTGATTTCAGCACCTTCAATCCTGTAATGGTCACATATAACACATTTTTAGCATAACTAGTGGTGGGTTACCATCCACTCTCCGCAGCGGCTCAAAACGTAGATAAAAATAAGCAAATCGCGAGAGTTAAAGTTGTTTGATGTTTTAGTTAAGGGGCTAAACATGTCATTATTAGAGTTGAGGGGCGAAAGTTGTTTATTATTAAAGGTTGAGGAGCTAAGGGTAAGGATAGTGTAAAAAGGGCCTAAAGTGTGAGAAGTGTATTATAACACTATATATAATACTATATAACACCATATAAACACCGTATAACAATATGTAACACCATATAATATCATATAACACTATGTAACACTATATATCATTATATAACAAATATAACACTATACATCTATCATAGACATGCTATCAGACAACCTATAGTGTTATATTTGTTATATAATGATATATAGTGTTAAATAGTGTTATATGGTATTATATGGTGTTACATATTATTATACGGTGTTTATATGGTGTTATATAGTATTATATATAGTGTTATAATACGCTTCTCACACTTTGAGCACTTTTTACAGGATCCTCTACCGAGGAGCTAAAGTTATTTTAGTTACGGGGCTAAATATGTCATTATGAAAGTTGAGAGGCTAAACGTGGCATACTAAAGTTGAGGGACTAAAGTTGTTTATTATCAAAGTTGAAAGGCTAAAGTTGTTTGATGTAGTTAAGGGGCTAAACATGTCATTATTAAAGTTGAGGGGCTAAACATGTCAAAAGTTAAGGGGCTAAAGTTATCTATATTGAAGTTGGGGGACTAAGTATTGAAGGATGAGCAGATTACCGTGTTTGTCGGTCATTATCAGTTGTATCAGCACCTCTTTCACTGCCAGCAAGATCAATGAACGAGATTTTCCCAACAACTTTCCCATTCTTGGATTCATTGGCATCATAATTACTATTCCTTCTGGTATCCTTTACCTCATTGTGTTTTTTAACAACTAGTTGTAATATTGCATGCGATCTTGAAGATTCCTCATTAGCCCCGGTAGATCCCGTACTTCTAGCATTGCTCCCTTTTTCAATGTATTCTTTAACAATCTGTACATCTAACACTTCAAATTCTTGCAATCCAACAATGCAAACTTGTTGCCTTCCATCTTCTCTCATGCAAAGTTTCCTACATATAGTTTATTTGTTCATTATCAAAATTCAAATTAATAATCTCAAGTTTATTTGTTCATTATCAAGTAGAGTACTGACTTTCTATCACTCAGCAGATCATAGAGTTTTCCACCGTAGATCTCGAAGTAACTAAGCCATAGCTTGAACTTTTGATCACGATAAGTTGGTTGATGTAATAATCTCACAAGATCTTCTGCAGCTCTAAGAGGTAATGGTTGCATTGTATATGTCTTACCACTTCCTGCAATTAAAGAACAATGTATTCTCTTACATTCAGCTTAATTCAATACCAGGAAAGCCAACAGAAATCAATAATAGTCAAACGCTGAATTAGAGGTTATAACATACCTGTCTGACCATAAGCAAAACAAGTTGCTTTGGTCCTTTGAAATATTATGGGGATGATTGGCTGTACAGTTTCGCGATAAACCTGTTTCAGACGAACCATTAGATTAAACCTTTGGTAGCAAAATTAAAAAGATGATACGACTTTTAGGGTCAAGTGTGGACATATTACCTCATCATTGGTTACTTGCTGGTCAAGAACAGCATCAAAACAGAATTCATGTTTCTCCACATAAGCAGTCAGGTCGACCTTTAAAATAATAAAAAATTAGTTCTTTTTATTCTGTTCAATATGAAAATTATTGTAACTCCAACTCAAGTTATGTTCAAACCTTTAGCTTGGGTTCATGGACGGTTAGAGCATTTGCACATACACTCACAACATCATCCTCCTTACGAGCAAGTTCCTTCTTATTCAGTGGTCTTTTACGCACCTGATATGAACACCAACTTGATAAACAACGCACAAATCATTTAGACCTAATAGATGATTTAGGTTTCTCCTTTAATACACCTATACATAAGTACTACATGACACATGGGGCATGATAAGGGTTCGGTAGCCGAATATGGGTCAACAACAAAAACAACGGGTCAAGATTTTAGTTTGGATGCCACAATTATTTAAGCCACGTCCCACTTTACTCTAATTCCATTTTTAGCTTATTTGTTTACAATTTCCTTTTGTTTATTTTCTATGTTTCATGCACGTTTTTATGTTATATTTAGATTAGCGGAGTTAGTGGGTAGTTATTAGTTTTAGGAATTCCTTTATGTAATTCACTTCAGTTTACGAATGAAAGTCAGTGAGTTTATGAGTTTGAATTTGTGTGTTATTTTTCTCAATGGATTTTGAGAGTAATTAATTCTTCCATGCTAATTCAAGTGTAGCAACTTGAATGGTGTTCTTGGAGCCTAGATTAGAATCAAGTGGTGTATCTGTGTCTTGATTCTCATTTAGTTTTGCCCTAATTGTTTCTTGTGTGGTGTTTATGTATCACAAGAGACCGTTAGATCTATCCGTTTTATTAGAGTTTTAATTTTCCTAGCCGTTACCGAACCGATTGCTATCAGGGCATCTATAATTACCATATATCAATTATTGCACACGCGTTATAAGTGAAACTAATGACCATATGAGAGAGGAGCTACATACCACAACTTTAATCTTAGCCACATTATTTTCCCTTGAACTGATTTCTTTTTCAAGTGTAGGTAATCCATAAGAAGCATCTATATCTGCTTGTCCTCTTTGCTGCCGGCTGGGTAGAACATCATAGTCGTCAACTGCTTTAGGAATAGCAGGAATAAAAGATGATTGCTCAAATGGTTCTGAAAAAACATTCTGAAAATAGAATACCAATTTTAATAGTTAATACATGAGTCATCAAATGCAAAAAAGAACTAGTGTAGCAGCAGCAGGCATGTATCCAAACTCACTTTTTTAAAAATACTTATTCATTAACAATTATAAATCAGCAACCTGTTTAAGGGCTAAAACATATTCTGAACAATGAGATCCATACCTCTGTAAGAAGTTCAGTGTCATCCATAGAATGTAAATCCAATAGCCCTGCTCCAAAATCACCTCTGAAATCAGGTGAATAAAATCCATCTGATGCACCAATTCCTCCCGAACCTTTGGCTGTAGGAGAGAAGGGCTCAGAACCAGATTCACCACCAAAATTAAGGTTCCTCATTAGTTTAAAAAGCCTTTGCTTCTCTTCGGCAGATTGTGCTCCATAGCCCTGCAAACAGAAGTAAAAACGGCACATATATAACATTACCACAACGACTTTCGTAAACAAACATTGATGTCAATTGATAAAACAAGAGAAATTCAGAGATACCTGCATGAGAAGATTTGGTAGAAGGCGTTGATCAACACCATTAGATGCCGCCACAGGCGAGGCCAGATGCTGTAAACCTGCAGACTGGAGCCATCTCGCCATGACGGCATCTCCAGCATCACTAGCAGGACCTGCATTACCGTCTGCAGGTTGATCATACAGAGAAGCCGCATTTCTCTGTTGCATCTGGCCGCCGCCCATGTGGCGCTGTGATCGACGTTGCGGCGCCAACTTTCCTTCAAAATATATCCTCCAATAACACTTCAACCGCAAAACATAAAACAAATAAACAAAAAAGCAGTTAAAACCTAAAAAACATCACAAATAAATGAATAATCACTTCTTCAAAATACACTTTCAGATTCCAATCCTATGAATCAGAAAACATACATTATATTGCATTCAACTTTTTAAAACACAAACCGTATACGGTATACAGAAACATTATCATCACAAAACATACATACATACCTAATAATAATCAAAAACTTCAATTCGAACGAATAATCGGAATGTTTTCAAACACAATTACGATTCAGATCGAATGAATCTCGAGAATTCAACCGGTTATCGTGAATGCAGATCAATCGCGTAACCTAAATCCCTAACAATTATCAGCAAACAAGGAGAAACTAAACATGAATTGAACAATAGAAACGGAAACAAATCGGTAACCTAGATAAATGATGTAAGAAAATTGGATGAAATTATTACCTGATTGAAGGAGAAATGGTGAAGGAGAGAGAGTAGATCTGGAAGATGAAACCCTAGAAAGGATTGAAGAATGAAAATGAGAATGAGAAATCCATGTGCGATTATGATATGATGGGGAGAAGGAAGGCGTACAGCTTTAATGGCTTTTCTTCATTCTTAATCATATAATTATTATTTGTTATTGTTTTACTTTCTCTCTCTATCTCTTCACCTTGTGTTTTGGGTGAGTTGGAGGAGTAAATTAAAAGTTAAATATGCCTAACTTTTTATTTTAATAAATTTATCATTTTTATAAATTATTATTATAAAAAATTTGTATAAAGTAGACTTATAGTGAGAAGATGACCTAAGTTGGTCGGTTCAAAAGAATTTATATTATATGTATGTATGTATGTATGTAAGTAAGTTTTTAAGTAATAGAGTAAGTTTTAGAGTAAATTGTGAAAATCGTCTTTGAGGTTTGGGCATATTTGTTATTTTTATTCAACACAATTTTTTTTTGTACAATATAGTATTTCATATTTGTGATTTTTTGTCATTTTCATTTAAATGTCTAATTTGCTTTATTTTTTCTATCAAATATTTGGATGAAAATAACAAAAAATCACAAATCTCAGAGACGATTTTAGCAAAAAAAGAAAGTCAGACTTTTAGATGAAAATGACAAAAAAAATCCCAAAAGTGAAGGACTATATGGTATAAAAATGTTGTTTTGGATAAAAATGGCATACATGCCCAAACATCAGGGACGATTTTGGCAATTTACTCTAAGTTTTATAATGCATGTGGTTCGATGATATTGGTGATTGTTGCGTACAGATGTGGTGTGAGTTTAAATAAATGTGAGTACATGTTGATTAAGTAAGTAGTATTTAAGAGTAAAAATTGATGTTATAAACGAATGATCTTTATAAGACCATGTGTAGTGGAAAAGGAAGATAATGCCCCCACCCTAGGGCATTTTACGCCATGTGGCGGTCCAGTCAGCAAAAGGGCATTATTGAGCGTTTTCTAAAATGGGTGTAGTGGGGGGATGGGGCATTATTGGGGCATTAAATAAAATAAAGAAAAAACACCTAAAAATCTTATTGGCCAAGCAAATGGAATCTCTAATATGATTGGTCAACATTTCCCCCCTTGAGCGTGCTTTAAACAACGCGGACCTATTTTTTTTCGAAAAAAACGCCCAAAAACGCCCTATGTAATGGGATTTGGGCGTTTTTCGGTGTTATTTTTGAATTTTTTTTTTAAAAAAACGCCCCACTACGGGGGTCTAAATATTATATAATTGTTTTATAACTTATACCAGCTTGACCCGTATGACATTTTTAAATACGTTAATAATTAAGCAAATGATAGTAGCTGTGTAATTATGTGTATCTGATAAATCAAAAGTTATGAAACACTCTTGGCAAAGTTAGTTTACAAATGACTATCATGACTTAAAAATATTAGTTGTATGATTTTAAAGTTGTTTTACACTTCTGTTATATCTACGTGTTGTTTATGTGATTTTTATTATAATATTTCTTGATTCTAAAGTGAGTTTGTGTGTACATATATTATTGGAATTTTAGTAACCTGATTTCTTAAAAATATATTAAAATATTTGAGAATGAGAGCATAAATGTATGACGTGAATAGCTTACAAAATATATTGAAATATTTGAGAATGAGAGCATAAATGTATGATGTGAAAAGCTTAAAACATAAAGTCAAAATCTTATATTTTAATGTGACTGTCACTTTAGTAGTTCTTTTCCTTCCAAAATCCATCAATGGTTTGACATGCTACAAAACAAGTCATTAAATTAAGTGAACTTCAATGATGTTTAAGCCTATCAACCTTGGAATTTTAGGATGCCTTTATAATGACTTAAATGGGTGATAGTAATGTGACACTTTAATTAAATTGACCAGAATTATAGGTTTAGCATATAAGTAGGACTAGCTTAATAAATAACCCAACATTGACAAAAAAGACTAGTATACATCATATTTAATTTCACAATTTTTAAATACTGCTAGAGGGTATGGTGAAAGTCCTTCAAGGGAGGATGATCCGCCACGTAGGCACCACGTCATAGTCCTCCCAAGGATGGTTCATCTCACAAAATTAGAGGGTATGGAGGATGGTCCTAGATGATCCTACCCCACCACTTTTATGTTTTTTTTAATCTTCTACTTTTTTTTAACATTTAACAAATAAACTAACACAATATTTTCATTAATATTAAAAAAATATCAATAACAAATTAGAAATAGAATTTTTATATGTTAAATCAAAACTCCAAAAATTCAACTTTGATTTTTTTTTTTAAATCCTAAACGTGGATATTTGAAAAAATGCTTTAGACTTTTCAAATTGTCAGTTGTATACACAACTAATTGTTTTTTTTTTTTCTTAATTTCTTTTTCGGACTTCAAAAATTGTTATGAATTGTATTTGAAGATAACTTTTAGTTCCTCAAGCAAGCCCTAAAACTAAAACTATGTTGTCTTCTCTTTCAAACACCCATCACCACCACCAACTCCAGACCCCCATCTCTACCTTCCCTGCAAAACATAATATTCAGAAGAAAAAAAACCACCACCGGCACACCACCGTCGCAACAACCACCATAGTCGTTCACCAGGTTTCCAGCATTTTTTTCTACATTTCTCTAGCTTCTCTCTCTAAAAACCCTATTTTAGTTCCCGGCGGTGGTGGGTTTTAGTTCCAGGCGAATTTGTGGTGGTGGTGGTTGTAGTTCCCGGCGGTGGTGGGTTGTTAATTTTTCTTTTTATTAACGGTTGAAATCATCAATGGGGGCCCACCAAATTTGGATCGTCGGCAACGTCTTGAGCAGGACGTAGAGGACGGGGACCGATGGGGGGGGGGATGGTTCGACGGCGTCGCCGTTCCTCGACGGGGCAGGGGACGAACACCATACCCTATAGCCTTATAAACAAACTTATTATTGACATTCTCATACTCTCATCATTAGAACTAACCAAAAATGATACAAATGATTAAAAAAAATTCAAAAAATTTTCAGTTTCACTTGAAACATGTGTTAAATTTAGAACGTTTTAAATATTCATGCAAACTGATTAATTTGCTTCGATTTAAAAGGTACAATCGGTTTCAACAATTTATGAACACCGAGTGAAGCCTAATGCAACATCTAACAAACCACAAACATATCAGTACATAAAATGTTGAAATAATTAATAAGCAACACCCATATTAGGAATACAAGGGCATGGCATGAATTTCACACTATAGTCTACATATCATCCGGGTTCATCGGGCCTTAAAAGACGGGCCGATCGAGAACAACGAACGATGATTAATCTGATAGGTTATTCTGCTTATCTAGGACAGACAACAAGGTCAGTGTTCGATGAAATCTTCACTAGATGCTGGTAGTAATACTATGTAAAAACACATTTTTGTTTGCTAATTGTCGTTAGGTTAAGCTCTCAGAAAACACGGGAAGCCATAACTTCATTAATGATTCTGCACGAGTTCTATCTGCCCACCTGATGATCTTCGGTACCCATCTGTTGTTCATTCCCGGCAGATGTCATTTCTTCCCGTCCAGAACTTTCCCCTAGTCGTTCCTGTCAAAGAGAAGGGGTATTTGTGTTAATGTGATCACAGGAACTATATTATTTCAACAAGTGTAAAGTACACGAATGGTCCCTGTGGTTTACCAAAATTTTGGATTTGGTCCCTAGCTTTTCAAAAGTACACGGATGGACCCTATGGTTTGCACTTTGTAACGCATTTAGTCCCCAGCTTTTTTTCCAAAAGTACATAGATGGTCCTTGTGGTTTGCACTTTATAACACATTTAGTCCCTAACTTGGACATGTTAAAACCTTTAGATTTGTTGGTTGGGGACTAAATGCGTCACAAAGTGCAAATCACAGGACCATCCATGTACTTTACTCTTTCGATACTAATCTAGTTTATAAAAAAAAGTTTATGAGGTTATATGCGTTAGAAACACATTTTGTTGACTTACGATCCACTAGCCTATTTCCTTTTTAGCTAATATAGTTGTGTGTGTATATATATGTATGTCAGTATGTGTGTATTTGCCTACTAATCAAACACTTGAAGTAGATAGATCACGTACAAAGATACCATTAATCGCTTAGCATGTGGTATATTAAAGAAAATAAACTGTTTGTATATTACCTTGAGTGATGCATTTTGAGCAAGAAGTTGCTCGTACTCACTCCTAAGGCGACCCACTTCAGCTCTGAGAGAAGAGTTTTCTTCCTTCAAAGCTTCAGCCCGTTGGGCCAGCTCATCACACTCCGCCTGACACCACATAAAAAATAGAAGGATATAATAACATTCGAATTAAATCATCATCATCATCATCATACTCGGTAAATCCCACCAATAGCAAAGCTAAGATAGGGTAAGAGTTGGAATTAAATAACAAACCGAAATAATAATGATCTTAGCAGGGAATGTGTTAAATGAGTTGGAAGTAGCCCAAAGTGTACTTTATAGGAAAGGTATCACATGTGGCCTAAAAGTACCAAGTTTCATCATTGTTCCACAAAAGTCGGTCTAGCTTTTTCCCAACTATAAAAACCACTTGTAGCTTTTTTCCGCTTATGTCACTCAGTTTTAAGAAATTATGAAAAATTTCACAACGGAACAATATTGAAACTTCAGTGGTATTTATAATTGAGAAAAAAGTTTGGAGTGAATTTAGTATATGCATAAGCGCCCTTGTATATGACTTCCTCCCTATCGTATATTAGACATTATATATTATTAAGTTTATACATGTTCATATATTAGAGGGATTAATATGTAAATATGTTCTTCTGTATTTATATCCATGTATTCTCATATTATTATTGATATACGATACGATACAATACAATTACCCAGAAGCCTTGTCTCTGTAACCCTAATATTGCCGCCGCCAGCAGCATCCTCTCTTCTTCTTCTTCTTCTTTTTTTCCAGCAGCTGATCACTATGGCGCTTCTGGTTCCATTCTCCACAACAGATAAAAACAGCCACAATTCCCACAAGTTTGGGTTTACCCTTTCTTCCACTAATTATTCTTATTGGAAAACCATGGTTCAACCCTTTCTCATTACTAATCATTTATTTGATTATGTTGATGGAACAATCCCCTGCCCTGAACCCACAATCACAACAACAACTTCTTCTGACAAGGAGGCCACAAAAACCACACAGCCAAACCCTAACTATGTTACAATGATGCCCATGTACGCATGTTGCTATTGTCTACAATTTCTGAAAGTGCTTTCAAACACGTCCAGGGAACAACTTCTCGTGAATACACTCTCAAAGCACAATTGCTTAAAATACAGATGAAAGATAATGAAACATCATCAGACTATCTCACAAGAGCACAGGAAGGAATATGCTGATGCTTTGGCTGCTATTGGCGAACCAGTTAAAGACAAAGACCTAGTCATGACTGGTCTTCGTGAGGAATATGATGGCTTAAAGTCTACTATATTGGCTCGTCAACTCCCGACAACCTTTTCTGAACTTCCTGGCCTACTCTCTGACCATGAATATATGGTCAAGAAACCTGCTACCACACCAATACAAGCCTTTGCTGCCACAACAAATCGGCCATCTCCTCTTGCGGCTGCAAACTCCATACCAACGGAGTCTCTTCATGCACTTCAACAAATCATGTCTCAACTCGGCCTTCAAGTCCAGTCCCAATCATCACAGCCGCACGCTTTCTATAGTTCTCGTGGCCGTGGCCGTGGTTGTGGTCCTCCAAACCAAGGCCGTAACAATGGCGGTCGTGGATACAATCGTAACAACAACAATGGTGGTAATCGAGGCCAGATTAGTTGGGCATCCAATCAAAACACCGTTTACTTGTAACAGGTGTGGAATAGGTCACATCCCGTCTGAGTGTCCCAATCGTGATCCTAACACAATCAGATCAGGACAACATTCAGCAAATTATGCAGAGCATCGAGCACAGACATCTTCCAGGTTCAAATAGCCAGGTTCAAATAGCCATGCTGCTCCAGATCTTCAAAGCCTTGACAACTCCGAACCCTATTATGGTCAGGATTCACTTCATGTTGGCAACGGTGAGAGCCTGCCTATTTTACACATTGGTTCTAAAAAAATTCTTTCTCCAACTAAAACTTTTTCCTTAACTGATGTCCTTCATGTTCCACAAATTAAACGAAACCTTCTTTTTTTCTGTGAAGGATACATCTACGGGCAATACCCTCCTCACTGGTCCAAGTAACAACGGGCTCTACTCCATTTGTCTTCCTTCACTTCGTTCGTTTCCAAAAGTTTCCAAAAGTTGCTTTCTCTACAGTGCGTGCATCCTCTGACATATGGCATCAAAGACTTGGACATCCTCATCAAGAACTTTTCAAGTCTATGTTATCTAATTTTTCACTACCTGTTAGTAATAAAAAGTTGAGTACCTCGTGTACTTCGTGTCACATGGGAAAATCCTCAAAACTTCACTTGTTATCTTCTAATTTTCAAAGTACTTGTGTTTTGGATTTAATTTATTGCGAGTGCTCCTATTAAATCTTTCAATGGTCACAATTACTTTCTTTTGTGTGTTGATCACTTTACTAGATATATGTGGATTTTTCCATTGAAACAAAAGTCTGATGTTATCACAACATTTAAGCATTTTCATGCTATGGTTGAACGACAGTTTCAAACCAAACTGAAATCTGTCCAAACAGATTGGGGTGGTGAATTTCGTCCTCTTTTTCCCTATTTTTCATCTCTTGGAATTATTCACCGTCTCTCGTGAGCAAAATGGATTTGTTGAGAGACGCCACAGACATGTTGTAGAAACAGGCCTTACCCTTCTAGCTCAGTCGGGTGTTCCCAAAAGATTTTGGCATTTTGTGTTTGACACAGCTGTTTATCTTATAAACAGAATGCCATCTCGTGTCGGATCAAAAATTTCTCCGTTTGAACATCTTTTCAAAGTCCGGCCTGACTACTCATTCTTGCGTGTATTCGGTTGCCAATGCTACCCTCACTTGCGTCCTTACAACAACCACAAAAAGGATTTTCACTCTCTCCCATGCATTTTTCTTGGGTATAGTACCTCTCACCATGGCTATTGTTGTTTTGACTCTATCACAAATCGTCTTTATGTTGCCCGTCATGTTCGTTTTAATGAACAATGCTTTCCGTCTCTTTCTTCATCTCCTAGTTCTCATCCTGCACCCACTCCACCAGACCCCTATATTTTGTTATAGCACTGGATCGATGACGAACATCAAACATTGCACTTGATTCAAGACATGAAGAACAATCATAAGATGAACAAGATGTAGAAGATGAATCTCTTTATTATTGAATCAGCCATCACAGATTACACAAACCAAAGGAGTATACATCATCTACAAGCTGGTTTAGATCACAAAGATCTAAACCTTGCTTTCTCTCACTAACATATAGTCTCACTCTCTCTCTAGGATGTGCACACCAGGAGGAACAAGAAGTTAGAAGAGGTGCACAAAGCTTTCTCAAGGGTTGCCCTAATCTACCCTATACAACACATATATATAGACTAGGGACTAAACCGGATAAACATATTGTCCGGGATACAAAACAAATAATTCGGAGAACAATGATAAGTAACGTATTCCGAGTTTAACATCATAAACTCGGAACTGATAAAGCTTCGGAATTCTTGACTTGGCTTGGACTTTGTTGACCGTAGACCAGAACTGATAAAGCACAGTTACCCGGCAGGAACTGCACTTACAGACTCCCCCTTAACTGTTGCTATCAGTTCTATCTGACATTGATATCTTCAATCATCGGATACTACACTTACAGACTCCCCCTTAACTGATGATATCATGCATGCTTTCAACTTTAGCTGAGACTTAATCTTTTAGGTAGAGCACAACGATCTTCAACCCTTCTGATAAAAGACTTGTTGATGATCACTTAAAGCTGCTTTGAGAAACCTAAAGAATCCAACATCAAACACTGCAGATCCTCCCCCTCAAACTACTCCCGAATCAAGTTAACGCGAACCGACCTTGAACACTTCAAATTCCACAAAGACATGAAGCTCAGTTCGATAAGTTAATAACAAACTGAACTTTGTAAAAGTACATCCACCAACTTGATCAAAAGTCTTCAACCCTTCATGTATGATCTCATCTCCTCATGTATCCTCATGATCAATCTCCTATCTTAACAAATCTGCTAAATCCCCGATGGCTTTCATCTCCGACCTTCCCCTCAAATCAAGAAGCCCACATTATTTCGAGACCAGAACTAATCTTCTCTACTCTAAACAGCAACTTAATAAGGCTCAATCTTCAACTAGTCGTCAACCGAGAATTCAGCTTCATCACGTCAACACTTGATTAATAACATAAACACACGTGACAAAACTCCATCACACACGAGCTATTTCACGCACAAGCTTTATATTTACGAAGAAAATAGGAAATTTTTACTACCCCTTTTTCTTTGTTAACAATACAAAAATCCAAGCAAGTCTTATTCTCTTCACCTCCTCACTTGATCCGGACAACATAAGTACCATAAAACTTTTCGATAATCAGAAACCGACTTCAAGTTTCCAAACTACACATAATTCTGACTCTTAGTTAGTTATCCGGTACCCCACGTAACCCGGAATAACTAGAAAAACTCGGAACATGCACAACTCGAAACTTCCGAACAACACAAACTTCTAAATTTAGCTATAAATCCGGTACCCCGGAATTCTAGAAAATTCGGAACTCGTAAAACCCGAAAGCTCTTGAAACCTCGAATCAGATCATCGGAACAATACTTAAGTACAAAGAAATTCAGAACAAGCAAAGAAATCCGAAAAAAAAACCCATAAATTCGATTTTTTTTTAAGTCCGAACTTGGCCTTATAATTCCGAATTTAGCATCAAAATACATAAATTCTGACTCTTGTCCCTAACATAACCTTGGACAAAAGTCCATGGCTTAAACTTGGACAATTGTCCATGACTTAAACTTGGACAATTCTCCATGACATAAACTTAGACAAAAGATCACATACTAAACTTGGACACCTAAACTTGGACACTAAAACTTGGACACCAAAACTTGGACACCTAAACTTGGACACCTAAACTTGGAAACCAAAACTTGGACACCAAAACCTTAGAACTTAAACCTTGGACTATCAATGCTCAATGTAAACTCGGACTAGACAATGTAACATCGGACTATATGTAAACTCGGACTATCAAAGGAGTAAACAAACCTCGGACCTTTTGGAGTAGACTAAACTCTGACCCTTTAGAGTTAAACCAACTCAAACTCAGAAGATTTGAACTTCTCAAAACTCGGACTCTTGGAATCTTTTATAAAACTCGGACAACAAATGACTTAAAATGAAACTCGAACCTGGAACTTTTAAGTAAAACTCGGACAACTTTTACTAAAAGTGGAAAACTCGGACCAAGAAATGAGGTGTAAAACTCAGACCCAGCTTGAGAACCAACTTCCGGATTATTTCTCCAGTGTGACTTCACACTGGTTCACCAAAACCCCGGAAACACAAACACAAAGTTTTAAACTCGGACAATCCTTTTTTGGATCAAAACCCCTAGAACTGCAACAAGAAAAACCATCACAGTCGACGAACAGCTTCATTTTCTTCATGTTTTATGCAGAATCTTCACGTCTTCAAGATGTTTAGCGGAAACAAACATCAAATCAAGAGCAATGGTAATTCGGAAGGCGGTTAGACCATTCCGAATCGGTAACCATGCTCTGATACCACTTGTAATGCCTCCTAATCCAAGATCTCACTCAGCTAATGCAACCAACAGGTGTGCGGAATCCACCTGATGATCAACCATTGTAGATGAAACACTAGAATGCAAAGATCTGTGAGAGAAATCAAGAATACACAGAGTATTCTTGATGAGGAAGATGAATGACGTCACACACAGTAGCCGCCAAACAAAACACACACACAATGATTAGGGTTAGAAAGGTGCACAAAATTTCACAAAGAATCGCCATCTTGTCTATTCCACATAAATGTATATATACAAGACAAACCACGGACTCCAAGACATACTAGAAGCCCAGACAAAACACACTACCTAAAACCCTGACTTTTGCCTAAACACAAACCTCTGACCAAAGTCTAGACAAAAACTTGGACAAATTGTCCAAGGATAAACCTTGGACTAAGTTTCAAGACATGTACAATAAAGACCCTAACAATTGGAAGGCATGCACTTATCACCCAAAGTGCATTAACAAACTCCCCCTTGATCAGTGCATGGTCTTCATGTGGTATTGAATTCTTCATCCTTTCTTCGAGTACTCGTTTCCTGCCCATACCTTGTTCTTCACACAGAATTGAACTACCTTAATGAACTGATCAGCTAGCTCACGATCTTTTTTAAGGTATTTCAGAGGCAGGCGTCGAAGCTTCTTCAAATGTGCTTCCCTTAGGTTGACAAGCCAAATCGGATCCAGAATTTTTGCAATCTCAACAGTCACTTTCTTCTCGGTAATCACCGCTTCCCCAGTCTTGCCATCGAGATAACAATACCCTAAACTGTCAAATTTATCGAGATCAAATTTGCGCATAGGGATTTTACGGAGACATCTCGCTGGAGGATAGACCATCTTCCATTCTTCCTTGCCAATAAACTTATTGAAGTACTTAACTCCCCGACCAACTGTTGGCTTGAAAGACTTCCATTTACTTGCTCGACTCTCGGCAACGAGTAATTAATTCTCTGAAGGAACTTGGCCCATGGCCGGAAATACTGTACCCCATCGGTACTTTTAATCATCACCAAGCTGTGTTGTTCATCAAAATCCCAACTTCGAATCTGACTCGAATACTCACCTTTTGTGTTTATATACCTCTTTCTTTGAGTTTCGTCAGGAAGGGGTTTAAACCATTTGCGAGCTGCCAAACTAACTTACTCGGGAACTCGAATAGGATTATAGATTTCTTCAGGAATTTCACTTCCAAACACAAAGCTTCTAATAGGAGAGAGCTGGACGAGAGATCTTGATCTGCCAAACTAACTTACTCGGGAACTCGCAGGGGAAGGAGAGAGCTGGACGAGAGATCTTGATCTGCTGTTGCTGCCGTCGCCGCTGATTTGTTTACGGCCCGTACCTATTCTCTGGTTACGGCTCGTAAGGTCTAGGGTTTGCGCCGTAGGGTTTGCTGTTGCAGATCTGGTGGTTTAAGGGTGTTTGGCGATTAGGGTTTCGGTTGCTTGGTTACTTGTGGTTTTTTCTGGTTTTTCTCGTTTACTATGGCTGAAGACGGGAAGTTCCGAATCGAGAAGTTCAACGGTACTGATTTTGCTTGGTGGAGAATGCAAATAGAGGCGTTGCTTGGTGAATGCGATTTGGATGTGGTACTGGAAGAAAAACCTGCTGGAATGGATAAAGCTGCCGAGGCAATTTGGAACTCGAAGGACAAAAAGGTAGGAGGTAAAATTACACTGGCTTTGACGAGGAGTGTTGCATTTAATATCATGAAAGAAACAACTACTCGTGATATGTTAGCAGCTCTGTCAAATATGTATGAGAAGCCGTCTGCCGGTAATAGAGTGTTCTTGATGAGGGAACTGTTTAATATGAGGATGAACGAGGGCAGTTGAGTTGTTGATCACATTAACGAAGTCAAATCAATTTTGTCCAGGTTAGCAACTGTGGGCATGAAGTTGGATGATGACACTCAGGTTGTGGTTCTGTTATCTTCTTTACGTGATAGCTGGTCAGGATTTGTGACAACGGACACTGAAACTGCTGGAACTGTAAATTTAAAGTTTGATCGAGTCCGGGATAGTGTTTTAGGTGAAGACGTTCGCCGGAGGAACACTAGTGGAGGATCTACTTCTGGTATGCTCAGCGTTAGCAGGGGAAGAGGTAAAAACAGAAGCAGTGGTAGTTGTGGGAAAAGCTTGTCTAAAGTCGGGAAGAATGTGAGGTGCTGGAACTGTGGTGAAAAAGGGCATGTTAAAAACGAGTGTCCTGATCCTAAGAAAGAGGATGGTAAGCAGCATGTAAACAGTGTTGTGTCAGATGAATCTGACGGTGACGTACTGGTTTGCTATGAAGAGTCTATAGATTCTTGGGCTATGGATTCTGGTTCTTCGTTTCACGCCATGCACAGCGGGGAGACGATGGTGAATTTGAAAAAAAGGAGACTTTGGAAAGGTACGATTAGCTAACGGCCATGTTCTTAATGTTACGGGTATGGGAGATGTCAATCTGAAGACTCCACTGGGCACTAAATGGAACTTAAAGAACGTCAGGGTAATTCCAGGTTTAACGAAGAAACTTATTTCTGTTAGTCAACTGGATAAACAGGGACTAGATGTTAAGTTTGGTGGTGGGAAGTGGAAGGTGATTGATGGAAGTCTTGTTGTTGCCTGTGGGAGGAGACGAGGATCG
This sequence comes from Helianthus annuus, assembly GCF_002127325.2. Taxonomy (NCBI): domain Eukaryota; kingdom Viridiplantae; phylum Streptophyta; class Magnoliopsida; order Asterales; family Asteraceae; genus Helianthus; species Helianthus annuus. Next base: position 152,432,869 of record NC_035435.2, read on the forward strand.
TTATATCTAGTTGAGATACCTGTTGAGGGAGTAGCCGTCCCTGTACAACATAAAGTCTGGTTCACTGAATCTAGTAAGCGGAAGAGGGTTCAAATTGCAAACTTGAATCCTGGTGCTTTGGGGATGTCTGTTGAATGTAGTCGGTGGTCTAAGTTTAAGCCAGTCAGGGGAATTGGTGATAGTGGGAGCACGGGTCGTGTTCCGGGTACAATCACGAAGAACCGTTGGGTTTTGAAGACGAAAGTTCCGACCGAAGAAAAATGCTCTCCTGGAAATAGTTTGCAAAAAGTGGAGAGTGGTATTAATTCTCGGTGTATCTCTAGAGCTGGTGAATCGTGCAAGCCGGTTGAGATAGAGAATGGGTCTGATAAGACTGTTGGGTTGGAGCTTGTGGAAGCTTCAACTGGTCTCTCAGGTACTTGATGAGAGGTGTGGTTGCAACTAGGTGGTTTGGATGTGACTGAAGTCTTAGCTTTTTCTTGGGAACTGGAGGCTTGAAAGACTTGAACCGGTGATAGGTTTACTTGGATAGACTTTGTGGTTTATGCAAAGCCTCCAAGTGGGAGATTGTTAGATATGAAGGCTTTGCAGGAATGCAGGAACAGAATAAGAGCATCTGCATATGCTCTACTGTTTGATGCGCTAGTGTTTCATAGATGCTCTAGATGATAGATGCTCTAATCTATTACATATACTGTTCACAGATGCTCTGATACCACTTATTAGGGGTATCGGATCGCTCGAGCGGAAGCGGAACGAAACGAAGACATACGGACGGTAAATTTCACTTTTCAGAATCTCTTTGAGGCAGTCCCAGCTATTGATTGGGTTTGTTACATGATCGCAAATCATAAGAACCCCCAGAGCGTATGTCTTCGCTTCGTTCCGCCGCTGAGAAGAAATACGCTCTGGGGGTTCTTATGATTTGCGATCATGTAAAAAACCCAATCAATAGCTGGGAGTGCCTCAAAGAGATTCTGAAAAGTGGAATTTACCGCCCGTATGTCTTCGCTTCGTTCCGCTTCCGCTCGAGCGATCCGATACCCCTAACCCTTTACTCGAAATAACTCAAGTTTTTCCCTTTTAGAATGTGTGATACGATTTTGAAGGTCCTTCATAACTAACAGGAGGTATTGCTTTTCAGTTAGCATATCATTAACAGACTTATCCACGGAAACTTATTCGATGGACCCGCTTCTAGAGCCGCATCAAGCTCTAGGATTACCTCATCAGTTTCTACAGCAACTCCCGTTGCCAAAGACGTAGAAACTGGAGTATGAACAAAAACATTTTCCTGAACAGAAGCATCAACAATTGGTTCATCAATAACTGGTTCTTCAAGGGGTTCAGGTTCCGGAGTATTAACCGGTGGTTGTTGAAGATCAACCTGAGGTTGAACAACCACGGGTTCGTGAACATTAGCCTCAACTGTCTGCATTCCTCCACTAAAGATTTGATCAACTCCATTCCGAATGTTTATCCAAATTGGATCATTTTCCGGATTGTAGTTCTCTTGAACAGTTGTACCAAGCAAAGGAGTCATAACAGGACGAACATCAGTCCTTTTGGACACACTAACATTGGCAAAATCGGTAAAAATACGAGGATGCATGGGCGCTTGAGCGTGCGCAGGTAGAGATACATCGAACGGAAGATTAGGCAACAAGTGTCGAATAATAAGCGAAATAAAACGAGGATACAGAATCATCGGCGGGTTTTTTAAACGTGGGTTGTTTTACCAGGAAGGAGATCGCAAAAGGATTGATTCTTGGGCGTGCGACACTCGTATTTTTAAAAGTTCAGCAGGTTTCGAGTTTTTCGTTTCTGTTTTGATTTCCAATAGATATGGCATATCCACCTCGTCCTGTTCGAAAATTTCATCGTCATCACAATCAGATTGCATTGATAAACGAAAACGTTCGTGGTGGAGCCGAATATTCTGATATTATACGTTTTCTTCGAAATTCAAGAATTTGTTTCGCGATTTCAGAAAATATTCACCAAGTATAAGAGTATATTGAAGATTTTTGGCGTACGGCTTAGATTGTTGATGATTCTATCGAAGCTACTATTCATGGAAGCCCTATTGTTATCACAGAAGCCGTTATTCGTGCGGCTTTGCGGTTTGGTGCCTTAGATTATGGAAACACGTGTTATGTAAAGCAAATTCGTGAACGTGGGGCTAGATCTTTCGGTTACGTGGGTTGTTTCACCAGGAAGGAGATCGCCAAAGGATTGATTCTTGGGCAGTGGAGATATTTCTTTCATGTAATGATGCAGTGTTTAGCTCCACGAAAATCGGGAATGGATGGCATGGCTCATGATCTTCTTTCTGCAATGATTGGCTTAACTTACAACCAGCCATACAACTTCTCACTGATAAACATCAAATTGGTCTGAAATTGGTCTGAAAGAAAATGATAAGCGACTAATGATTCTGTATCCTCGTTTTCTTTCGCTTATTATTCGACACTTGTTGCCTAATCTTCCGTTCGATGTATCTCTACCTGCGCACGCTCAAGCGCCCATGCATACTCGTATGTTTACCGATTTTGCCAAGGTTAATGTGTCCAAAAGGACTGATGTTCGTCCTGTTACGACTCCTTTGCTTGGTGCAAATGTTCAAGAGAACTACAATCCGGAAAATGATCCAATTTGGATAAACATTCGGAATGGAGTTGATCAAATCTTTAGTGGAGGAATGCAGACACTTGAGGCTAATGTTCACGAACCCGTGGTTGTTCAACCTCAGGTTGATCTTCAACAACTACCGGTTAATACTCCGGAACCTGAACCCCTTTTCAGAATCTCTTTGAGGCAGTCCCAGCTATTGATTGGGTTTTTTACATGATCACAAATCATAAGAACCCCCAGAGCGTATTTCTTCTCAGCGGCGGAAAGAAGCGAAGACATACGCTCTGGGGGTTCTTATGATTTGCGATCATGTAAAAAACCCAATCAATAGCTGGAACTGCCTCAAAGAGATTCTGAAAAGTGGAATTTACCGTCCGTATGTCTTCGCTTCGTTCCGCTTCCGCTCGAGCGATCCGATACCCCTAACAAGTGGTATCAGAGCATCTGTGAACAGTATATGTAATAGATTAGAGCATCTATCATCTAGAGCATCTATTAGAGCATCTATGAAACACTAGCGCATCAAACAGTAGAGCATATGCAGATGCTCTATTCTGTTCCTGCATTCCTGCAAAGCCTTCATATCTAACAATCTCCCACTTGGAGGCTTTGCATAAACCACAAAGTCTATCCAAGTAAACCTATCACCGGTTCAAGTCTTTCAAGCCTCCAGTTCCCAAGAACAAGCTAAGACTTCAGTCACATCCAAACCACCTAGTTGCAACCACACCTCTCATCAAGTACCTGAGAGACCAGTTGAAGCTTCCACAAGCTCCAACCCAACAGTCTTATCAGACCTATTCTCTATCTCAATCGGCTTGCACGATTCACCAGCTCCAGAGATACACCGAGAATTAATACCACTCTTCACTTTTTGCAAACTATTTCCAGGAGAGCATTTTTCTTCGGTCGGAACTTTCGTCTTCAAAACCCAACGGTTCTTCGTGATTGTACCCGGAACACGACCCGTGCTCCCACTACCACCAATTCCCCTGACTGGCTTAAACTTAGACCACCGACTACATTCAACAGACATCCCCAAATCACTAGGATTCAAGTTTGCAATTTGAACCCTCTTCCGCTTACTAGATTCAGTGAACCAGACTTTATGTTGTACAGGGACGACTACTCCCTCAACAGGCATCTCAACTAGATACAACGATCCTCGTCTCCTCCCACAGGCAACAACAAGACTTCCATCAATCACCTTCCACTTCCCACCACCAAACTTAACATCTAGTCCCTGTTTATCCAGTTAACTAACAGAAATAAGTTTCTTCGTCAAAGCCAGTGTAATTTTACCTCCTACCTTTTTGTCCTTCGAGTTCCAAATTGCCTCGGCAGCTTTATCCATTCCAGCAGGTTTTTCTTCCAGTACCACATCCAAATCGCATTCACCAAGCAACGCCTCTATTTGCATTCTCCACCAAGCAAAATCAGTACCGTTGAACTTCTCGATTCGGAACTTCCCGTCTTCAGCCATAGCAAACAAGAAAAACCAGAAAAAACCACAAGGAACCAAGCAACCGAAACCATAATCGCCAAACACCCTAAAACCACGAGATCTGCAACAGCAAACCCTACGGCGCAAACCCTAGACCTTACGAGCCGTAACCAGAGAATAGGTACGGGCCGTAAACAAGGCAGCGGCGACGGCAGCAACAGCAGATCAAGATCTCTCGTCCAGCTCTCTCCTTCCCCTGCGATAACCGTGTAAACCGTGTATTTTACTGAACCTTTGGCTCTGATACCACTTGTTAAGGGTATCGGATCAGAGCCTACTCTGATCCGATACCCTTAACATAAAGGTTGCTTCTTTCGGTCTCTCTTCCGACTGGAGTATACGCTTAACGAGTTGGAATGATAGAGCGAACGATTTAGATTCAATCGCTTTTAGTTCTTCTTCTTCTGATGATGAGGATGAAGACAGTCGTTGTCCTGATACTGATACTGATACTGTCCGTGTGTCATCTCCTCTCAAGACGTATAAGCGACGACGGGTTACTGTTTCGGATTTTCAGTCTTCGAGTCCGATAGTTGTTTCAGTTACATCAAGCGCTGCTCTATCAGATTACAGAGGTCTACTAAATTTGGAGTTATCTATTGCTCTTCCGTCACAGTCTTCTTCACTTCCGTTAACTTTCTTTGTGGAAGCTACCAGCATGACTACTTCTGTTCAACAGTTAACGCCGATGATGTCTTTTCAGATTCCTACAGTACCGCTTTTTGGGTCGTTATCTTCTCCAATGGGTACGGGCAATTTGTTTGCCTTATCAGGAAGTTCTTTCTTTCCACCGCAGCCTAGTGCTTTCACCGATATGCGAGCGCCAAAGACACAGAAAGTCCGTCCGAAGGTTGCTTACGGTCCAAGTCCGGCAGTGCGATCGAAGAAAGGATCTCAGAGACCTCTAGTTTTACCGTCTTCGGGTCCTAGGCCATCCGGTGCACAACCGTCTGGTTCTAGACCTGCTGCTCCTAGACCTTCGACAGCTTCTGCCTCGAGACCGTCAAGTTCTGGTCAAGAGCAGAATTTTCAAGAGTTTTTTCGTGGCAAATTTCAAGATGCTGCTAAGGTCATGGTACAACATAAGAATCAGATCGCGAAGCAGCAGAAAGAAGTTGATAACTTGAAGAAAAAGGATGCGGTTCGAGATCAGCAGATGACGCAGCTCTTTCGTCTAACCAAAGACCAAAGTATTTAGTTGGGAAAGTTCATAACGCAAGATGCCTCGACTTCATCCCGACAGGAGACTTTGGCTAGGACAACGGATCGGCTTCTCGGTATTGTGACGGATCTCGTGTCACTCCTTGCTGCTCAGGGGGAGAATTCAGATTTTCAGATTCAGGCTCAATGTAAGATAGATGAGCTAAAGAAAATCAGAGATGATCTCGACAAGGACAAGGTCAAGGATCCAACACAGCGAAGCAGGGGAGCAATCAAGGAGCACACGTGCTCTTGAAGCTGAAACTCGGCTCAAATTGAGGGGGAGTCCTCGGGTGTAGCCGCAGGGGGAGATAAAGGTCCTGTAGATGCTGATACAGGTGCCTTATCTGATTCTGAATTGGATCCTGCTGTTGATTTGGTTTTAGGAGATGGTGAATTGGTTGAGGTACTGGTTGAAGACTGGCGAACTGATGACGAACTAGCTGGTAAGTTTTAGTTCATTGAGACTGCGCAAGGGAAAAGGATCGAGTACGAGTCCCTACCGGTTAACAGTGATGATATTAGAAGCTTTGTGTTTGGAAGTGAAATGCCTGAAGAAATCTATAATCCTATTCGAGTTCCCGAGGAAGTTAGTTTGGCAGCTCGCAAATGGTTTAAACCTCTTCCTAACGAAACTCAAAGAAAGAGGTATATAAACACAAAAGGTGAGTATTCTGGTCAGATTCGAAGTTGGGATTTTGATGAACACAGCTTGGTGATGATCAAAAGGACTGATGGGGTACAGTATTTCCGGCCATGGGCCAAGTTCCTTCAGACTCTTCCAGCTCGTGATCTCCATCACATTGCTCAGCTGAATCTCAACAACGATACGAATGTTGCTAGCATCAGAGGATTAATTCCTTATCTCGTTGCCGAGATTCGAGCAAGTAAATGGAAGACTTTCAAGCCAACAGTTGGTCGGGGAGTTAAGTACTTCAATAAGTTTACTGGCAAGGAAGAATGGAAGATGGTCTATCCTCCAGCGAGATGTCTCCGTAAAATCTCTATGCGCAAATTTGATCTCGATAAATTTGACAGTTTAGGGTATTGGTATCTCGATGGCAAGACTGGGGAAGCGGTGATTACCGAGAAGAAAGTGACTGTTGAGATTGCAAAAATTCTGGATCCGATTTGGCTTGTCAACCTAAGGGAAGCACATTTGAAGAAGCTTTGATGCATGCCTCTGAAATACCTTAAAGAAGATCGTGAGCTATCTGATCAGTTCATCAAGGTAGTTCAATTCTGTGTGAAGAACAAGGTATGGGCAGAAAGCGAGTACTCGAAGAAAGGATGAAGAATTCAATACCACATGAAGACCATGCACTGATCAAGGGGGAGTTTGTTAATGCACTTTGGGTGATAAGTGCATGCCTTCCAATTGTTAGGGTCTGTATTGTACATGTCTTGAAACTTAGTCCAAGGTTTATCCTTGGACAATTTGTCCAAGTTTTTGTCTAGACTTTGGTCAGAGGTTTGTGTTTAGGCAAAAGTCAGGGTTTTAGGTAGTGTGTTTTGTCTGGGCTTCTAGTATGTCTTGGAGTCCGTGGTTTGTCTTGTATATATACATTTATGTGGAATAGACAAGATGGCGATTCTTTGTGAAATTTTGTGCACCTTTCTAACCCTAATCATTGTGTGTGTGTTTTGTCTGGCGGCTACTGTGTGTGACGTCATTCATCTTCCTCATCAAGAATACTCTGTGTATTCTTGATTTCTCTCACAGATCTTTGCATTCTAGTGTTTCATCTACAGTGGTTGATCATCAGGTGGATTCCGCACACCTGTTGGTTGCATTAGCTGAGTGAGATCTTGGATTAGGAGGCCTTACATATTTCTTCCTTTCCAGTCTTTACACCTGACCAACACACCCCAAACAACTCACAAAATCAGCCACCAACTTCACATCCTACCCAGCCTATATCTTCACCTTTGACTGACACACATTCCCCACTTGACCAGCCCAGCCCACACACATAAACACTTCGGCCCCTTCAGCTCACCACACCCCCGTATCACCCCAGCCGATCCATATCGCTGCTGAACCAACCTCACCAGCCCATACCGCTGCTGACCCAAACCCATCGGCAGCCCATACCGCTCCATCAGCCCATACCGCTGCTAACCCAAACCCATCGGCCCACACCGATGCTGACCCACATCTTCCAAACAGCCCAAAACAGCCACAAACCTATCATCGTCGAAACAAAAAGTCACAAACAACTCAACCTGCTCCATCAGAACCTACCACACGTTCTCGTCCATCTAATCTCCGCCAAAATCCTCCACAAACTAAACCTTACGATCCTTCCGCCTTTGTTGGTCATACCACATCCAATGAAACTGAACCCATCTCCTTTACAGCTGCCAACAAAAGTCCTCAGTGGCGAAATGCCATCGCTGAGGAATATAAGGCTTTGATGAAAAATGGCACCTGGTCATTAGTTCCACCTGTCCCTAATGCTAATGTAGTAGATTGTAAATGGGTTTACAAACTTAAACGGGATCAACATGGTGCTATTACTCGCTACAAGGCACGACTCGTAGCCAAGGGTTTCAACCAGCAAGCTGGCATTGATTACAATGTGATAGACCATATAATTAAGTTACAGATTAGTTTTATATATCATTATATTTAGTGGTACTAAAGTGTATCTTTATGTTCTATATATATATGACATTCCTGTAATCATTATTCAAGATCAATAATACAATCTTTACGTTCTATTATGGCATCAGAGCCATTCTAACCCTACCCAAACCCTACTGCCGTCGCAGCTCCTTCTCTCTAAACTTGCTGCCGTCACGCAATTCTGTTCTTTTTTTTAAACCTCTGATCATCTTCTAAACCAACCATTCCAATGGCGATGCTCTCACCCTTCACCACTGTAGAGAAAACTGCCCACAATTCGCATAAATTCGCCTTTAAATTAACTCCCACAAACTATGGCTTCTGGAAGAACATGATTCATCCCTTCCTAGTCACTAATGGCCTGTTTGGATACATTGATGGTACCATACCATGCCCACCTTCCAGAACTGCGGCCACCACCGACACAGCTTCTGTTGATAATCCCAGCCACTTGTATTGGGTTTCCAATGATGCCCACGTCCGAATGATTCTCATCTCCACCATCTCTGAATCCAGTTTTTCGCATGTTCAGGGTGTAACATCTCGTGACTTGTGGCTGTCCCTTGAAAGAGCCTACGCCCCGAATAACTCATCCAGGGAATACACACCAAAAACGCAGCTGTTGAAGCTTCAGATGAAGGCTGATGAGACTTCTGCCTCTTATCTGAGTCGTGTGCAGGAATATGCAACAGCCTTGGCCAATATTGGTGAGCCCTTTAAAGACAAAGATATAGTAATGCTTACACTTGCTGGTCTACGAGATGAATATAGCGGACTTAAAGCCAATTTACTTGCTCGTTCACCACCTGTTGCCTTTACTGAATTACACGGCCTGCTGAGTGATCATGAGTTCATGATGACTCGACATACACCAGCCATTCCTACTGCCTTCACAGCCTCCACTTTCTCAGCCCCACCTACGGCCAACAGCACTGCTGGCCTTCTCCCCAACCCGGCACCACCACAGAATCAACTGGCTACTTTACAACAATTGGCTGCTCAGCTAGGGTATAACATCAGCCCTGCTTTTACCCAAAACCAACAGCCGCAGGCCTTCTTTACCAACCGTCAACCAACCAATTATCGCGGTAACCGTCGTGGTAATTCTCGTGGCAACTATCGTGGTAATTATAACAGGAACCGTGATGAGTCTCAAACATCTGGTGCCCAGAACCGTCAACCACAGTTTGCTTGGGCCTCTACTCAGAACACCGTGTATGGTCATTGTAACCGGTGTGGTATTGGCCACATTCCTGCACAATGTCCTAACAAGGCTGGTCAATCTTCCACACGCGACTCGCCCCAAGCAAATTATGCAGCCTTTTCTGAAGCTGGGTCTACAACTGGTTCACTCTGGAAACCTGACACAGGAGCAAATGGTCATGCTACACCCGACCTTGCAAGTTTGGACAACTCTGAGGCCTATCTTGGTAACAATTTCCTTCATGTTGGCGATGGTAATCCTCTCCCTATTTGTCATATTGGTTCCTCAAAATTCTATTCTCCTAATAAAACCTTTTCTCTCAATAATATTCTTCATGTACCCGAACTCAAACAAAATCTCTTATCAGTTCAACAATTTTGCTTAGATAATAACGTTTTCTTTGAATTTCATTCCTCTTTTTTTGTTGTGAAGGACGAGTCTACACATACCATCCTACTCACGGGCCCAAGTGAACAAGGTCTCTACTCACTTTATCTTCCAAAATTGAAGTCCCTTCCACATGTTTCCTTCACAGCAACTAAAGCTCCGTCAGCGATCTGGCATCAACGCCTCGGCCATCCCAATGCTCGAGTTTTTCAATCTATAATGTCTAGTAGTCAATTGCCTGTTTCCAATAAAGTGTCTTCTTCTTTATGTTCTTCTTGTCAAATGGGGAAATCCTCCAAATTGTCGTTAAAACTATCAAATTTTCGTAGTAACAATGTTTTGGATTTGGTTTATTGTGATGTTTGGGGTCCCGCACCCTCTATTTCCTTTAATGGTTGTCGCTTTTTCTTATTATGTGTTGACCATCATTCACGCTATATGTGGTTTTACCCTTTAAGGAATAAATCTGATGTTTTCTCTGTTTTTCAATTGTTTGTTAAAATGGTTGAAAGACAATTCAATACGAAACTTAAAAGAGTTCAATCTGATTGGGGTGGTGAATTTCGTAATCTTGCTTCGTTTCTAACATCTCTTGGCATAATTCACCAACGCTCATGTCCACATACGAGTGAACAAAATGGTGTTGTCGAACGCCGACATCGCCATGTTGTTGAAACTGGCTTGGCGCTTCTTGCTCACTCTCATGCCCCTCAACGTTTTTGGGAGTTTGCCTTTGAAACCGCGGTTTACCTAATAAATCGCATGCCCTCAAGAATCAACTCAAACAAATCACCTTTCCAACACTTATTCAACCGACCACCTGATTACTCATTTTTACGAGTCTTTGGGTGTGAATGCTTCCCTTTCCTACGCCCGTATAATCATCATAAAATGGACTTCCGGTCCACCCCGTGTGTTTTTCTAGGCTACAGCTCAGTTCATCATGGGTATCGCTGCCTAGATTTACAATCTGACCGGATTTACATTGCTCGTCATGTTCGCTTCAACGAACACATTTTTCCATTCAAACCACCACTCATACCCACATCTCCTACACAATCACCTTCCTACTATTCTTCCTACCCCATACCATCAGCCTGTCCTTCCACTTCTACTTCCACTTCTACTTCCCAACCTTCAACCGAACCTCATAGAGCTGAAACACAGCCTTCGGACCACCATCAAACCCATAACCAACAACCCTCGAACTTGTCCCACACAACAGGCCATGAACCTACGGGTTCTTTTGTCTCTTGCTGTGACAAATCAGTGGTCTCTCAGACAGTTAGACGTTCAAAATGCCTTCCTTCACGGTGATCTAAAGGAAACTGTCTACCTACAACAACCACAGGGGTTCGTTGATAATTCTAAACCCGATCATGTTTGCTTGCTGCATAAATCTCTTTATGGCCTGAAACAGGCACCACGAGCATGGTTTGAACGTCTTAGCAGCACCCTACATCATATGGGCTTTACCGGTTCTAAAACGGATCCTTCACTTTTTATACTTAAAGCCCGTGGGACCTTGGTCTACGTTTTGGTCTATGTCGATGACATTATAGTTACAGGGAACAACACAACAGCTATCAATGATGTCATTGCAACATTAGGCACATCATTTGCGGTAAAAGATCTGGGGGACTTGCATTATTTTCTGGGTATTGAGGTTATTCGTCATGGCAGCAACTTAATCCTTTCTCAGCGGAAATACATTTCTGACTTGATTCACAAAGCTGGGTTATCCGAATGCAAACCAGTTCCTTCTCCTATGAGCACATCTCAGCTTCTCACCCTCGGTGACAGCCAACTTCTTGCTGATCCAACCAAGTATCGACAAATTGTGGGTGCTCTTCAGTATGCATCATTATCTAGACCTGACATCACTTTTGCAGTAAACAAAGTGTGTCAGTTCATGCAAACTCCCACAGAAAACCACTGGTCGGCTGTTAAACGGATCCTGCGGTATCTCAAAGGTACCTCTCATTTTGGTCTTTTTATTCGTCATGACTCTGCCTCTACTCTTCATGCCTTCACTGATGTCAACTGGAACACCACTTTGCGAGCTTTTTCTGATGCTGATTGGGCCGGCTGTCCAGATGATCGCCGGTCCACCGGGGGGTTTGCCATATACTTGGGCTCCAATCTTATATCATGGAATGCTCGGAAACAGCGTACGGTGTCACGTTCTTCTACTGAATCTGAATATAAAGCTCTAGCCGACACTGTTGCTGAATTAACATGGCTAGAGGCCCTTCTACATGAACTCGGTATCATCTCTAAGATTACACCTACACTCTGGTGTGATAATCTAGGTGCCACGTATTTGTCCGCTAATCCTGTGTTCCATGCTCGCACAAAACATGTTGAGTGTGATTATCACTTTGTTCGCGAGAAAGTTGCCCAGGGAAAACTTCAGGTCAAGTTTATCTCCACACATGATCAAATAGCCGACGTTTTCACCAAGCCGCTACCGTCTCAAAGGTTTCTAATGCTGAGGTCCAAGTTGCAGGTCGTTCCCCGCCCTCAACTTGCGGGGGGATGATAGACCATATAATTAAGTTACAGATTAGTTTTATATATCATTATATTTAGTGGTACTAAAGTGTATCTTTATGTTCTATATATATATGACATTCCTGTAATCATTATTCAAGATCAATAATACAATCTTTACGTTCTATTACAATGAAACATCTAGTCCTGTTGTCAAAGCTACTACTATTCGTGTAGTTCTTTCTTTAGTTGTCACACGAGGCTAGTCTTTACGACAACTGGATGTCCAGAATGCCTTCCTACATGGTGATTTGCATGAAACTGTTTATTTGCAGCAGCCACCTGGTTTTATTGACCCCGCAAAACCACATCATTTATGTCTCTTACACAAATCTTTGTACGGCCTTAAACAAGCTGGGCTTTAAGGGATCAACAACTGACCATTCACTGTTTGTTTACTCCTCTGCGGGCACTCTTTTGTATATGCTTGTCTATGTTGATGACATTATCTTGACAGGTAACAACTCGGTTGCCATTGACAACGTGGTTAAACATTTGAGTAACACCTTTGCTTTACAAGACATGGGCTCCTTATCCTATTTCTTGGGTATTGAAATCACCTCTCGTGGTTCTGACTTGGTGCTCTCTCAAAAGAAATATGTTCGGGATCTTTTACAAAAGGTTGGTCTTTCACAATCTAAACATGTCCGATCACCCAGCTGTACTTCGACAAATCTGACCTTGGGTGACATCCCACTTTTTGAAAATCCGGTTCGCTATCAACAGGTTGTTGGGGCTCTTCAGTATCTTACACTTACTCGTCTTGACATTGCCTTTGCAGTCAACAAAGTCTGCGAGTTTATGCATTCTCCAACAGAAAATCACTGGTCTGCAGTTAAACGTATTCTTCGATACTTACAAGGAACCTTAGAGCATGGTCTACTTTTTCAATGTGCCTCTGGGTCCACATTACATGCCTATACAGATGCTCACTACAAGTCCCTTACCGCCTTTTCTGATGCTGATTGGGCTGGTTGCCCTAATGACCGTAGATCCACCGGGGGATTTGCCATTTATCTTGGATCAAATATTGTCTCTTGGTCAGCAAGAAAACAACGAACTGTCTCTCGGTCATCCATTGAATCTGAATATAAGGCTTTAGCAGATGTTGTCGCTGAGCTGACTTGGCTTGAATCTCTTTTGCGTGAACTACGTATTCCGGAGAAATCAACTCCTGTTTTATGGTGTGATAACCTTGGAGCAACTTACTTATCAGCAAATCCAATCTTTCATGCTCGAACTAAACACGTAGAGGTTGATTTCCATTTTGTTAGAGAAAAGGTTGCTCAGGGGAAACTTTCTGTTCAATTCATATCTACACATGACCAAATTGCTGATGTATTCACAAAGCCGCTATCTTCTGACAGATTTGAGATTCTACGTGACAAGCTTCGACTCGTTTGCCGGTCTTAGCTTGAGGGGGAATATTAGACATTATATATTAAGTTTATACATGTTCATATATTAGAGGGATTAATATGTAAATATGTTCTGTATTTATATCCATGTATTCTCATATTATTATTGATATACGATACAATACAATTACCCATAATATCTTCGTATATGCATAAGCCCCCTAAAACTATTATTCAAAGATTAGGTTATTATTGAAAGTCGAAACCATGTAACTTTTGCAGCATACTTGACACACTAATTATTCATGATTAATACATTTTAAACAAATGGTGTTTCAGGACTTGTACCAAAATCACCATTAGAGAAACGTTTTGTTCTGACTAAAGAAAAATTATTTACCTGCTTGCGCAGTCTGGATCTACGAGCAGATTCCCTGTTGGATTGCTTCCTTCTCTGCCGTTTTAGCTCCCTTTCATCCTGAAATAAAGCATTAATCAATTAGATAAGAAAAAACCATTAAAGTCTTTTCCCTTGTGTTTCCTATATAGTTGAAACTTCATCGAGGGCTACCAGAAATGATATAATCCATTAAATGCATACAAGTGCCAAAATAAGGAACTTGAGAATTTGTTTCCTGTGCTCCAAAATAGGAGTCCAACTTGAGCCAAGGTTTAAAAGAACGGACACGAGTTTCGAAACGTTTTCCCTTCGCCTCACGATCGAGGCGTAAAGCCGAGGTAGTATTAATAAATAAATATAAAAATTATATATAATTATATATTATAAAAATAATAATACTAACTAATTTCATCAACAGATTCATCAAAATCAACAAAAAAAAAACTCACTTAAAAAAGACATGAAATGCTTGAAATTGACACAAAAAGTCAAAAACATCAAAAACAACTATCAAAATCCCCGGAGGTGCACCTGAGGCGCAGATTTCTTAGCGCCTCAGCCCCTCTGAGGCGCATATACATTAAAATAACCATGAGGCGCGCCTCAGACTCGTTTTTTTGGCCATTTCGCCTCGAGGCACACGCCTCAAACGCTTTTTAAAACCATGACTTGAACTTCATTTAAACTTGGGAAGCCTTTCATGAAGCTGGTAATAATAAATTGAGAACCACAGTGAACACTATTGGAACTAAAAAAGTTTTTGGTGCCAAAAAGATGCAACCAAATATTTAATCTCTATACCCTCCTTCCCAAAATAAACTGGAGAACAAATAAACGCTTCTTATATGCAATTCACCACAAGTCATTGCCGAAATATTTTTATTAATAAAATGGGCTTTCGTTTTTCATTAAACATCCAACAAAAATACTTTTTAGTTATCGGGAAAATTCAGCTATAAGTCTAAGTGTCTAACAAATGAAAAACTACAAAACAGGATGTACATATTGCTTAAAAGATGGAAAAATGAAAACTTCAGTTAGTTTAGATAAAGCTAAAAACATAAAGGTGTTGAGATGTGTAGGCTTCATAGACGCACCCCTTGTTTATATCAAATAACTATTTTTAGAAAAAAGAAAATAAAAAAAGGTGCACCTGTAGCCAAAGTTGCGACTGCATGTTGTCCCTAGGCCCAGTAGTAACTATGCCCCCTGCAACTGGAGCGGAAGGTATATTCCCATGCATTGCGGGAATATTGGACGTATTTGTACCGTTCCAGTATTCCATACCAATATTTAAGTTGGTGGCAGGACCAGCCACTGATTGGTTGACCACAGAAAGCGGTCCACTTTGTCCTCCATTTGCAGAGTTTCCGTTTTCACCTGTCGATAAAATCATCGTAATAGCATTTACGTCTGTACCACAAAGCATAAAAAATAATGAACTGCCTACATGGCACTCATAGAAACCCAACCTTCAATAGAATTTTGCCTTGATCCTGCTTTCATTTGTGAATCCTGCAAAAAGTTGAATGCACGTTAATCTTATCGAGCATAAAGGCAATAGTAACACCAAACAGGTGACTAAATTAAGAGTAAAGTACACGGATGGTCCCTGTGGTTTACTAATTTTTTGGATTTGGTCCCTAGCTTTCCAAAAGTACACGTATAGTCCTTGTGGTGTGCACTTTGTAACGCATTTAGTCCCCAGCCAACAAATCTAAAGGTTTCAGCAGGTCCAAGTAAGGGACTAAATGCATTACAAAGTGTAAACCACTGGGACCATCCGTGTACTTTTGAAAAGCTAGGGACCAAATACAAAATTTTGGTAAACCATATGGATCATCCATGTACTTTATTTACTCGATACTTACATTTTCAGAATTTCCATCACTTCCATCACTTGAACCTTCACTTCCACTCTCAGCACTGAATATCCAAAATCATATTATAAAACATCAAGAGGAAGGAATATACAAAGTAACATATATTTCAATAATTATACCTTTTGGGATAAGCTCCGTTAGCAGATGCACCAGCTTTGTTCGGTTCATTATTCTTGCCAGTAATCATATTTAAACTGCCGAGGCTTCCTTTTGACCTTTTAATCGGAAGTTTTTCCTTCCCATCCGATGACTTACCATCAACTTCCGTATTTCCAGGAGTATTACCCTACACAAAATTCACATTTTATTACAAAATATATAAGTTTTACTCCGGAAAATCCATAAAGTATACTAACTCAGGCAACTCACAGAAGCTTCGGCAACACCGTTTGGAGAAGGCATTGCATATGGATTGAACGGATATGACCCCTGGTTAAATATGAAACAAATTTTATAAATGTTTTTTAGATGGTAAAGACGCTTAGAAAAAAAAAATAGTACATTAATGTTAATAAGAAAATACCGGGGGCATAGACGGATGAGCATAAATGCCACCAGGAGGATACATGGCAACATATGGATGAGGTGGAGTACCGTAAGGTGGCATCATATGCTGTGAGGCATATAGATATCAGAAAAGTAGAAAGTAAATCTAAATATGAAATGACTGAAAGTAGCTAAATATATTTCGGAAAAGTATATTTAATGTTACTGTAAGTTCAAGGTGAAAGAACAATAGACCAATCCTAAAGACGATATTGACATCTTTGGTAAAGTTGAAAAAACTAAGCTAAAAAGTGAAACTGATTGAATAAGCGCAACAGGCTGGTCAAAACTCGAATGTACTTATTCCAATGATTTCAACCTCTTATTTGATTTGTTAAAGGACCAGATTGTAAATTTAGTAATATTGCTTTTTTCATCATATATAATACTCTAATTAACTAAGCTCTAAAATTGGACATATAGAGTTGATGGTATATCCAACACGTGTTATTAAATCAACCGTTTTGGCCCCTTACCCAACTCCCAATTTTGCCACTCTATGTTAAGCCTGCTTGATCCTTCTAGTAATGGCAGTGGAAAATGAAGCACTACTTTATATATTATATATAACTAGCAAAATTTAGAACGAAATGTAAAACAAAAGGACTCCAAAATATGAAAAGTACAGAAGACCAAAGTTGAAAGTAAAAAAGTTGTGAGGTTAAATTGCAAAGAGTAAATTACGTTTTTGGCCCCTGTGGTTATTTCACTTTTACTATATTAGCCCAAAATAAGAATTTTTAACATATCTGCCCCCATGGTCTCTATAACTAACCATTTTGGCCCCTAAGTCTAACCATTTTAGCCCCCATGGTCTCTATAACTAACCATTTTGGCCCCCATGATCTCTAGACTTAGGGGCCAAAATGGTTAGTTATAGAGACCATGAGGGCGGCTATGTTAAAAATTCTTATTTTGGGCTAATATAGTAAAAGTGATATAACCACAGGGGCCAAAAACGTAATTTACTCAATTGCAAAAGATGAGAACTTTTAGGTTAAAAGTAAAAAGTCAAATAGTTTTGGGTTTAAAGTGTAATATCAAATATTTTTTGAAAACCTCCCTAAGCCTTGGGTACAACCTCTCTATGTATAAGGATGTTGCAAATTTATAGTATGGAATTAATAATATATATAAACGTTATGCTGTGATTTATCCTACTTTATTTCTCTCAAGGCAGCAATATCAAGCCTTGAAACATTTCTTTTATTTTTCAGATAAAAGCTCAACTCATATTCTTAACAGAACAAACTTGGATTTAGAACATCACATATCCGTCATACTACATAAGAAATGCATATGTGTGATGCTCAACTATATCAAATGCCACATCCTCACACACTAATGACATCAGCAGATCTTATTCAGTTAAGTCCTGATAGTTGATGTTGGACACCACATATAGTCTACTAAACGGGCAAGTACGACTTTGTATTCAAGTTTTAGAAAGCTACATAACGCTAAATAGCTAAATAACATCACATGACCAAAATACTCCAAGATGTATGATATTGACATCTTAGCATAAGATGGCACTGCACATGATCAAATAATCATCGCCATTGCCAACTTCAAGGAGCATTACCTAAGATTTCCAACTAGTTCAAAGATATAAGCTGAAAATCTATACATAATAATAATACCTGAACCCCCCACATGTAGGGGTGAGCTTGAGGGCTTGACGCCATGAACCCATGTGGAGGCATATGGGGATAAGGCTGTTCAACAATTACATACAACCTAGGATTAGTAAAATATCTCAAATCTTAATGAGAATCAATCTGTGCAAGTTCAAATTTTCTTTTCTTTTCTTTTTTTTCTTTTTCTTTTTTTTTTTTTTTTTTTTTGAGATGGAACCTGAAACCCAGTCCAATCTGGAGTGACTGTGCCCTTGACCGTACCAGAAGTCTGCTCCTAAAGAAAGTAAATATATATAAAAGAAAAAAAAATAAATACAAGTTATTACAATACAGGGCTACAAGCTACAATACACAAATCCAAAGACAGACTGCATATAAAAGAGAAAGAAACTAACTTGGGAATTTTCTGTGTTTGACTCCTTCGTTGCATCTTTCGCCTCCTTGGCGGGTTTATCCTTCTCACTGCTTCCCATTACTCAAAACGAGTAAAACTTAAAGCATCCTACAACCATCCTATTAAAGGATTTAAAAACACATACACATTAGCATAAAGGGCTTTCAAGTTAACGCGACATGGGCCCGGACCCACGCATGCAGGAGCATCGTGCTGTCGTGCAGCGGGGTTTGTCAATTGATGTTCTCAAATCATACCTCATAAACTCCTATACAGTAAGCCACTATAAACTTCCTAAATCACAAATTTGGGGATTTTCACAAATTCAAATAACCTAAAGATATTATATACCAATATGACACTACCATTCATCAAATTTAAATATGACAGCACACCACACAAACATCACTATCTCAATTAAAATAACAATAAAAGAAAAAACTAAACTTTTACCAAAAATTCAAATACAGACAAAAGCAAGAAACTTTTTTTTTTAATTATTAATCATAATCAACAAGCAGGTTAAAGTTTAAACATTAACGCAGGTACGAATTATGAGCTTCGGATGTGGTAACTTACCGATAATCATAGCGAACGGATCAATGAAAGGGGTGAGGTCTAGCGATTGGAACAATAACCTAGATCAAACTCAAATAAAAACCCTAATTTAAGGGATTTTTGAGGAGGATTTGTGAAGAGATCGCATTCAAAATTGTTGAAGGAGGTATGTAGATTAGCAAGCGAGGTTCAAAGTGATTTGATTGAGGATGATTGTGACTGAAATGTGATTGATCAAGTGATGAGTTGGTTTCAACGGTAGATTTGTGCTGACGTATGGGGTTTCTGTGGAGGGTAGGTGTAGGGTAAGGCCTGCCAATTGTTTATTATTAAAAATAATTTTTTTATTGGAAAAGCTAGACAAACATCGCTAACACACTATTTAAACACCTCTTACGTGTCAGTGTCATATGTATCGTATGATAAGGACGATCATATGGAAGGAATGTATGGTAGCCAAATCACATAGTATTTGTGATTGTTTGACTGGCAAAGAAAATATTTATATGACCACCAACAAAGTCATAAGGCCTGTATGACCTTTTTCATCCTATTATATGGCTTGTGTGTAGTTTTTGCGCTATCATACGTTCGTAACCATACTACATGTATGATGTGACATCTTACTTGGTATTCGCTTTTGAGGTTGGTGTATTTTCAATCATGGTGGTGGGAACTTGAAAACATGCCTAAAAGGTTATAGAAAATCTTATTAACCTTTATGTTAGTGTGACTATAAAGAATGTGATAAATTTCAAGTGTTAGCTTTCTATTTTAGGAGAAGCTAAAATGAACAAACATATCAACTTTTTTACGGATAACATGAACAATATTGTTTGGTATAAAAGGTTAGATGTTACACAAGATTATCAAAGTAGTACCAATCAATGAAGAACATAAATATTAAGGGTTGAGCAGAGAAGGTGATCAAAGGGGTTTTTATATACATTTTTGAGTTAAATGTCATTTTCATTCTTGTGGTTTGGGTCATTTTGTCAGTTTAGTCCAAAAGTTTCATTTTTCGCCTATGGGTCCAAAAAGGTTTCACCGTTGCCATTTTAGTCCACTGGGTTAACTTTATCCATTTTTTCTGTTAACAAGAAGGGCAATTCGATTATTTTATATGGCCGAATTGCCCTTCTAGTTAACAGAATTACATTTAAAATAACCGAATTGCCCTTCTCGTTAACAGAAAAAATAGATAAAGTTAACCCAATGGACTAAAAGGACAACAGTGAAACCTTTTCGGACTCACAGACGAAAAATGAAACCTTTAGACTAAATTAGCAAAATGGCTCAAACCACAGGGACTAAAATTACATTTAACTCAAAATTTTTCTTCTAGTTTTTATATACTAAATAGGAAGTAATATAGTAACTTCCTTTTAAATTAAGCCTGGCATCCATTCCGGTTGACCAGAAGCCTTACGGAGTTACGGGTATCAAACCAAAATTTGGAAGAAAAATAATGGAGACCAAAACCGTAATACAAGCATAGTGCAAGGACCATCCGTGCAAATAACTCTTCTAAGTCATAAGTTAGCACGTTTTTATTTCAAACTTATTTTTATACTCGAGCTTGAAATCAAACATGACAAGCTCGACTCCAATAAATTCGACCAACTCAAATAGCTTGATATCCCGGACGCTCGTTTTTATACTCGAGCTTGAACTCAAAATATGACAAAAGCTCGACTCCAATAAACTTGACCAACTCAAATAGCTTAATATCCCAAGTCACACGCAGCGTACAAGTGTAAGTTTAGACCCACGTGTAACATTCCTTATTAATGTTGCATCAAAACACATGATTACTGCTACCCTCTCTTGTAACTTGATGGAAATGAGGATATGACCAAAATACTATGGAAATTAAACCATCTGGTTGAAATAGCTGAGGTAGTAAGACCCTCATATATCTTTCTCTATCAAGTTGAAACAAAAATGTAGTCTAGAATTTACATAACTATGCTAATGGTTTCTTTAAGCCAGCCACATCTCTCTCTCTTATCTGGAAGGTGTTTCTGATGGTTGACTATTCAACGCGGAATTTGAGGGGTTTGATGCTAAGGTGCCATTTTCTTGAGGTGCTGACCCGCCCCACTTTGGATCTGCATCGGCTGGCTCAATAACATGAACCGAACCGTCACTCATTCCAAGAGCAAATTGGTTGGGATCAGATGGATGTGCTGCAATAACCATAGGATAGGCAGTGTTGTTGCTACTGTCAAAGCAAAACAAAAAACATGATTACAGATGGCATGTCAACCCGTTTGATTATGAATGTGATGATTCGGATTGTATTTTTCTATCTTTAAATGAGCTGAATCAAAAGATTGGGCTAAAAGATCTGAACTGGTTGAGGGTCAACCTCCTAAAAAACTTCATTCAAAGATAGAAATTATTACATAATAATATTGTTTTGCTAATCATATTTTATTCATTAACTATCTATTACATAAAAAAAATTAGTTCCTTTTTGTTTGTTGCATACCTGGAAATCGATGATGAAATGTAGGCAGAAGGTGCTATTCGACATCGAAGCCTCAAACTATCAGCGTCAAATATCCCAACAGCGCCATCCGAAAATCCAGTAAATAATAGTAAGCCATCACATGAGTATATTGCGCTTGAAACCGGAGCGGAAAGAGATTCTCTTGGAGACCACTGAAAGAGCAAATTCTAATTAAGTAATATATTATCTAATTATAAAAAGACGCTAAACATGCAAATCCGCAATATTATCACTGAAAAGACGATTTAACTACTTTAGTTTTCTTAGTAGGCTAAGGCAAGTTGGTCGAGATAAAGCAAAACTAGGAACAAAAGTGAGGTGTGAGTCCAACTATTTACCAACTTCAAGCATTCCAGTTGGTGGTCATAAATGGCAATTTGACTTTCATGTACAACAAGGAGATGTCGTTGATCATTATGGAACTGAACTTTAGTTTCTCCAACCAGTGAGGATGGATGGCCAGGTGGCGATTGTATGCTTCGTGATTTCCTCTTCTCCCATCCACTAATGTTCCAGATACACAGCTGTAATTCAGTCAAAACATCCAGGGGTGGTAAGAACAAAAAACATGAATCTAATAACATTTAATATTCTTTATCCAAGAATAATTATCAGACACCAGCTCATCCACCACTTGCCTGAGCATCAGCACCAGATGAAACCAGTATGTTTAAAGTCTGTGAAAAAGCAAGCCCTGTTATTTGTTTCTGGTGACCTTTGAGCTTCGATTTGACCTATTACAACCAAATGTTGTTAATTGTTGAATATAATACAGTTTGTGCACGGGTAATTAAAAAGAAAAAACATTTACCTCATCAACCCTAACATTGTAAATTTGTATTGTAGAGTCCTCCATTCCAATGGCAATAATATTGTTGTCCTGAGGATGGAAAGCCAAGTAGGTAGCTGCAGGCGGCGGGGCCATGAAAGTTGTCATGACCTGAAGTTTAACCAAATAAGTAGACGTTCCATATCGGTATTTCACAATTGCATGATGAGGTTAAAATAATATAAAAAAAAAAAGGTCAGTTTTTAGATACCTTGAAAGTCATCATGTTGAACAAGGAGACTTTCCCACCAGAGGCAGACATGACATAAGAATCGTTCTTCGACAAAGCAATGCATGCTGCCGACTCTTCAGCAGGTTTATTCTCATTAACATCATTAGACATGAGGGCCCCATTTGTAGGTTGCCATAATTGTGGAACGATAGATGCAGTTGACTGAACATGTGCAAAGAGCAATCAGAATTCAAGAATGGAAGAAGTGTGTCGCTCTAGAATATTAATTAGGCCCACTTACCTTCCCAGAAGGATTGCGTTCATTTCGTTGCCATTTCCATAGTTTATGAATGGCACTGGAAGCAAGCGCAAGTAAAGAAAACCCAGAATTTGTATAGATCAGCCGCACAACCTGTATATAATAATCGGTACGGATAGTTAATAAACAGTGATTGCTCAAAAATGGAGATGTAAACGAGCCAAGAAAACTTGTTAGCTACTCGCTAAAAGCTCGAATTGAGCCGAGCCGAGCATAAACGAGCTCGAGCCTAAATATAAGCTCGTTAAACAAACGAGCCCAAGTTTCACTTATCGAGCTCGAGTAGGCTGCCAAGCCTAAAAATTATATAACTTCTATTAAATATATATTTACATAATAACTATTATTAATTTATTATATACAAAATTACGCTACATATAACTAAATAATATATATCATATAATAAAAAATATAATGATATAATAATAATAATAATAATAATAATAATAAATAATGTATATAGATGAGTTAAGAAATAATAAAACAAATAATAATTAACGAGCCGAGCTCGGAAACTACTCATGAACCGAGCTGGAGCTTGCCAGCTTGGGCTCGGCTCATTTACACCCCTAACTAATAATAGGCCAAACAAAGCTATATGGAACACACCTTGCTGGCAGCCATTGAATCAGGCAACCTTAGAGCTTTAAGGTGAGAGGAATCAACTATTTCAGGGAGCTTCCAGCTCTTAGTGTTATCAGCACCATCTGCAATTCTGGGTTTAATATCCACAACTTTACTCGTTTCTGCATTAGCCTGCATTTGAACACACACAAAAGAAAATAAGTCGACCACAGATAAAAACATGGTAAATGGTTAAGGGACATTAACTTACAAGATTGCCAATGGATATTGGTGTTTGCATTCTTTCACGTTCTGTGGCAGATGCCATAGATGAAGAGGCATTAGGGATCGGACCTAATGGGCCAGGGATTGCAGGCTGCAGAGGAAGTTTTAAGGGAGTAATTAGATAAATCCATTACTTAAAAGAGAACAAAAGAAAAAGCTAAATGAGATCAAACAATTAAACAAACTACTTTGACTGTATCAGAAAATGCTCGAGACCCCTCATAAGATCGACTCTCTAGCATCCGTAGTAGCATGCGCTGCCCATCACCGTTTGCCAATATTTTTATTCCGTTGTCACTTGTAGTGACTGCCAATAATGACCCTTCCTTGTTAAACCTTAATCTAGGCCTTGACTGAAACAAATGAGAGTTTGAGAACAATGTAAAAAAAATGTGAAGTTTCATCACATCCATTAACATCATTATTAATCTTTTCATTGATGTAATAAGGGTGGTATTGTATGCTATGCTTACAGGTAATTTCTCATCTGCATCAGTAACAGTCAGCATATTAAGATTATCCATGTCCCAAAACTTTATTTGAAACTCGTCTCCAGCAGCTAAGAAACGATTTTTCGTTGTGTCAAACTGAACAACCCCCATAGACCGCTTTCTAAAGCCAGTATATTCCCTCTTGATAGATCCTTCACTCTCATTCCACTCAACTAAATGGGCGTCTCCTTCTCTGCTTGTTCCACAGGAAAATAGTCTGAAACAATAGTACATTAAGAGTTCAGAATAAAAAAATTAAAAAAAGAAACATTTGCTTGTTACAACACCATATTATAGAAAAGACCACTCATAAAAATTTAATTATAACTTCAATATGTAACATATGACCTGGTTCCATCAGCGCTATATGCCATTGTCGTACACCAAAGGCCAGGGGCATCATAATCTACTCTTGACCCCAAACAATCATAAAGCCATGCTTTGATTTTCCCATCAATTGCTGTTGAGAAAATAAACTGCACAAAAAAACGGGGTTGATTGTGCAGACGACCACGTGCGAATATTTTAGAATATAAAAATTTAATGATAGCTGGATATCAGCACAATAAAAAATGTGTGGATAAAGAGACAAAAAGATACTTACCTGTACTGTTTCTTTAGAGTGAGGGCAGACAGAATACACAGGAGCCTCGTGACCCTCAAACGTGTACTGCTTTCGTCCAGCTACAGCATCCCATACCTATTACCAAGATTGCAGGAAAGGATTATATAAGTGATCGAGAATTTTTTGTTTTTCATTTATGGTTGTACCTTAATTGTCTTGTCATCTCCACATGTGACAATAGACAGTTGCTTATTAGGATGAGCAAAAGCAATATCATTTACACCACCAACATGGGCATCTATCTGTAATGTGCAAGATCAATCACAAACTCAAGAATTAATGCTTTCAAGAAGAAGAAAGAATAAAAAGATAAGAGGATTTACTTCCAAGTGATGCCTCAACTCCCCTGACGGGTTGTATGTATATATCTGAACAATGTGCTTAGAGAAGGCAACGCCTATCACGAAAAAAAGGAAGAAAGAGCGGGGGGATAGATGAGAACAGAACAATCACAACTATCTACCAACTTTTATGACATAAATTAATCTATTAATTATACCAAGTATTGATCCATCCGGTGCCCATATGCATCGATTAACAGACACCGCTGCATCTTTTACCAATGTTGTCTGGACATGAAGATAAGCATAAAAATCTTAAGGGTATAAACAAGAGGCATGCATCAATGAACACAAAATTGGAAAAGGAACTTTACCTGGAAAGGCATTGAGCAAGCAGATAAATCCCAAACCTTGAAGGGTTTATGTACCATCCTTTCTCGAGACCCAACCTCCCAGATGCTTATTTCACCAATATTTGTACCAACTGCAAGAAATTTTAGCACAACAAGCCATATGTGGTCAGCTGCAAACAATCTCATTGTTTTTTTTTTCCTCCAAAAAATGTAAAATCAAGTTAACAAACTTTTGAGAATCTAATCCAATGGATTGAGAATTAACCTAAGAGAATAGTTTGATGTTGAGGATGGAAGTCCATGCACATGACATTGGAACCCTGGTTAAGGGTCCGGACCACAGTTTTTGGAAGATCGTCCGGTGAATATACGTTGGGAGGATGAGTTGAACCAGAAAAAGACAACTATTCGAAATATTATATCATGTTAGCATGGACAAAAATAATAACCAAAAGTAATGAAAATCAAACAATAAGAGCATTGCATACCTCATCAGATGGGCCTACACGCGCACGTTTCATTAGGTGCTCTGAATCAGCCATTTGATATTCCAATCCCGGACCACCTGGAGGCGTTCGTGGATGCTTCAGAAATGCAGCTACACATGTAAGAGCAAAACATCAACTGGAAAGCACAAGTGATCGTTTTTACGAAACCAACACATGGAATGACAAAATGCTGTAATGAAAACAGTCAAACACCTACCTGCAACTGGAGGCTGCACAAGGCCAGGAGGTCCAGCTGCAACAGCACCATGAGGCATGGAAGGATTAGCAGTTGCCATCCATCCGGCAATTGCACCAGCAGAAGGAGAAACAACGGGTTGAAATGGCTGTACAGAGAAATGTTTACCTTATATAAACTGTGTATAATAATATTTAAATGAAGGCAGGAGATTGGAACATTTTAACTACACTTACACCATGTGCTCCAATAGGAGGAAATACACCAGCTTTAGGAATAGGTCCAGCAAGGGAACTGTTGGTAGGGGGAGGACCCCGACCCCCATTGTTAGAATTACAAGTATGATCGATAAACAGAGTTTTAATATCAGGATTGGGACGTGGATTCTTGCAAAGCTGATGCTGCCAATTGAGACTGAAAAATAAGATCATGTTAGATCAGATCCCATTACACATTGTAAATTTAGATAATAAAAAATGCAAAGTTGGGCTGAAGACCTCTGATTTATCAATGTCCTCAGTCGCGAAGCTTTAAAAACCGGAAAAGCAAGCTTCTCTCTAAACAATGGATTTGCTTCTATAAGCTTTTTCAGCTCAACTAACATAATGCTTCGAGCTGATTTTGTATCCCCGTACTTTGAAAGCTGCTCATTCTGCCTAATCACACGTAAGGAGAATAATAAGGTCAAACTTGCAATAAAACTATGATAAGTAGAGATAGTGAGATGGTCATAAAAGTACCTAAAATTGTCAAGTGTTAGTAGCTGGGTGATTTCCTTGAAGAGCTCTTCATTAAAGGTGGAAAAAACCTTCAAATCCTTACAAAGAATTTCAACAGCTTTTGCTCGGTCATTCCTGAGATAACAACACAAATATTAATAAGGCAGACTTTATGTAGAAAATGAACTTGTAAAAGATGTGAGATATAAATGTACTATTTGACTTGCCTATCAAGGGCTTCCAGGTACTTTTGTTTCCTAATTTCAAAGAATATCTTCATTGAGTACCGATTGTCTTCAACCTTTGTGAAACCACACAGATATCGTTCCACTTCATCCCATTCACCAGCTTGAACTTGATCCTCAAAATATTTCATATTGAAGAAAAAAGCAGATTCCTGTTCCAACCTGAACACGTGTAGTTCACATATGGAAGTTAGCACCATATACTATCAATTAGTCAGCTAAATTTTCATGTTACAACGCTATTTGAGAAGTGTTATCTTAGAACACTTTTGTAAATCAACAAAAACGAGGCAAGATCCCCTGCCTCAAGAAATGTGCAAGCAATCCATAAGATTATAATCACATGCTGCCTCACGTCCGATTCTCTATATACTATAAAAATTACACTCACTTGTGAACGGTTTCTTTAAACTTCTCCTCATCCAGGAATTGCAGGATTAGGAAAACTAGCTCCCGACTTAAGGATGACATGGCTCCCCCTGCAGGTACTCCCAACCACTCCAGCGCAAAGTTCAGTTATAAACACAATAACTTATAAATAATAAGCAAATTCCACAAAATCAACACCCTGTGAATGACTATCTTTGGTGCAGCCTAACACAACTATTTACTCCATTCCTGCAACAAACACATTCTAAATCAAAACCTACAAACCAAATCACATAATATACAACTTCACAAAAACCTAACTATACCAATCACCTCCTCTTATTTCTCAAAAACTCTGCTACAATATTACACCAATGAAACTTCACAGAAGCAAAATCTAGTTAAAAATCAACCACAAAATGACCTAATGCCTCTTCAAGTGTAATAATAACCAACAATCATACACATCCGCATCAATCAAAATTGCAGATACGGTACATTTAGTTAAAAATTAAGCACAAAATGACCTAACGTCCTCTTCAAGTGCAATAACTAACAACCATACACATCCGTATCATTCAAAATTGCAGAAACAGTACAATAATTACAAAACAGAACGCAATAAACAGAAAAAAAACAAAAACTACTGTTCATGTAGCCTTATTCAACTTTCTAGTCTCCTACTTAACTATACAGTTGTATAAATCATCTCAAATTGACAACAAATTTCATGATATTTAGCACTTTAAATCATCTTCGTATAGATCGAAGCTACACACAGATAGATTCAAGAAAACGCATCGAAACAACAGAAATTCATCAAAAACTTACGAAAACCTTCAAAGCTAGGGTTTCTTCAGCAACTTCCTTACTCTGCAAAAACAGCAAAACCGCAACACGTCCTGCTTTCTACTCACTCTTTATTTTCTCTCTCTATATATATACACGACGTGTACGGTGTGTGTATATATATTAGTGCTGTTTTGTTTCTCTCTCCTCAGTCTTTCTTTTCTCTCTCTATATAATATATTATATACACACGACGTGTGTGTGTGAGTGAGTGTATATATGAGTGTTTCTCTCTCTAACTTTCTCTCACTATAATCTCTCTCCCCCTTTTATATCGGTTGATAGTTTCGTGAGTTTCTCTCTCATGTACCGCCACTGCTGGTGGGGTATGGTAACGTGACGGGTCGGTGTCGAAATAGAGGAAGGTGAAGACGGGTGGAGTGTGTGCGTGGATGATTGTGATTGGCAGTTAGGGAATAATTTGGTAACCTACATATTAAGGATAGTTAGCATGGCATCTTTTGTTTTGTTTTTGGTAAATTTCTTCACTTTTGGCACTTTGTTAGCTTTTCTTCTTTTATTTTGGAGTTTTATGTATTTGTTACTGGTGAGGACAGTGGAGTTGTAACAGGTGAGGGATTGGGAATAGTTTTGCAGGTGGTGGGTGTCGTTTGTTTGTTTGTTTGGTGATTACAAAATTATTTAAAGTTATTTTCAAAGATACTTTTTTCTATACAATAGAGATAGAAGGTTGAGTTATGGTAACGAAGGGGGTCTAAAAATAAGAAACATGAAATAATTTGGGACAAAATAATATCTTTTGATATGCTTTTCAATACAGTTGGGAACCGGAACTAAACGTTGATACATGATTAATCGACACATCATATTTTTCAATATTATATAATATATAGCATAGCGTCTGTCAGGTGTATGCCTACACCCCGCGCTTAAGTCGTGGCCATTTGTAAATAAATGAGTCGGGATATCTAGGACACTGTCGTATTAACTCCAAATGTTCAAGTTATCAAGCAAAACGGATTAAAACAGGTTTTTTAAATTTCATTGGCATCATTCGTCCTTTATTCAATACCCGACTGAGCGGCTAATGTCGTATCTCAATCCCTAATCAAGGAAAACGGATTAAGAGTATTTACTTGTGCTAGTCTTTAGAAATCAAAGGTGTTTAGCACAATCGTATTTCAAAACAACTTAAACACAAACACAATTTACTGGAGGCTCCTAGTCTGGAATGAACAGGACTATGATCCGTTAGAATGTTAATGGGTCTTATGTAAGTCATCTGACTTTGACCGGTTAACTTAAATAAATATGTACGGTTCGCTAGATTAAGCGTAGACCAGATAGAATACCCTTCCGAGTATAAGGACTCGTATAATATGGGTTAAATGACCATACATTCTTATTAGAATTGAAATTGAAAGGTTTTGACCCAATTCGGCTACTTTATATAGTTTATGCTATTTAAACTAGTCGTACGCGCATATGCGGTATCGGGTGGTCGAATTGGTCTAAGACAAGTCCAATATGCCATAACATATTTCATTATCTTATATCATCAATTTCAAAGTCAGATGACATGTTCATTTGGTTTTAAAACCATTTTTTTGCCATAAGGGCATTTTGAGCATTTTTAAGGAATATTATGTGGACTTATCAAATAACCTACCAAATGATTTGATCAAAAGGTATGACCTCAGAGGGACATTCCCTACAATAATATGATCATATAATGACCTTCATACATGCTCTAAACTTTGACCAAACGGGTCAGAATCAAAGTCAAATTGTTTGACTTTCAGTTGTGAATTGAGCTCCAAGCTGGAAATGACAAGCTAGACATGATTAAACATGTCTTAATATGTTATACAAACTGTTATAATGTCAAAAATTAAGGTTTCAATACTTAGAAACTCATTTAGCGTAATTTGCAAAAATCTTTGTTTTGACTTTTATTTAAAATAACTTTGACTCGTCATTTCGTTTACTTAAAGTGATCTTCAGATGGTGCAATCACAAGAGATTAATACCTTTATTATTACAATCACGTAGCCAAGTTCGTTTCGAACTTTGACTTGACCGAAATAGTCAGAACCGAAAGTCAAAGCAAAAGTCAATTTGTTTGACTTCCGGCTAATAACTAGCCTAGTAATGGAAATAAACTGAAGGAGAACATTTACTTGTGTTCAATATGAAGATTGAACTTCAAGTAGGAGGCCTCTATAGTTCAGAAACTGCTCCAAGAGAAGTGAGAGTGAAAATTTGAGAGGTGCAAATTTAAATGCCTCATGGAGACCTTTATTTATACTTACACAAAGGTCATAAGATGATGCCACATGTCCCTGGAGCTCTTAGGTGAATATTAACGGCATACCAAGTGTAGTAAGGTGGAGAAGAGTGGCAAAATCGCGAGCAAAGTGGCGTAAGGCAGTAGCTGTGAGCTATAGTATGCTGTTTGAAGACCCCTTACGGACCATAAGGGTAATGGCTTATGGTCCTTAAGGACCTTCTTACGCCCATGGTTTTCAAATGCCTTACGGTCTGTACGGGACCATCAGAAGCCATAATTTTGGCATTTTGTCACATCTGATCCCTTCATTCAACATCTTCCACATTTTATAAAATTTAGTCCCTCTCGTCCAACATATTTGGAATATTTGAGAGTGTATCGGACACATGTTGCCATATCATTTGATATAAATGACGTGAGCGAGGGTGTATATATTTTTAATATATTTTAAGTACTTTTTACTCGTTTATCAAGCTTTAAATTTATAGAACACGATATAACACTATCACTCTCTACAACACGCTAGAACAAGTGCACCCATCGTTGGCGTAATAAGTAATGGTAAGATACCGAGGTCGTCCAAAGACACAAGAGCTTTTAATACCGGAATGTCGTCAACATCGAATCTAACCAAATTTTGAGAATAGATTTTGAATGAGAAAATAAAGAAAGAAACTAAACAAATAAAAGAAACAAATAGACAAGAAAGAATCACTTGGTTCCGACTCATCTTTTATGTATCCTTCGATGATTTCCGCACTTTGGGTTTTTTAAGAGATTATCTTAGTTATAGTGGCACATCCCTCTTTTGGAGGCGATGCTACCCTCAGCCATATTGGTCTGAGTCAGTAGTGATACAGTCACGCAAGGCCGGAATATTGAAAGATAATTAAGTAAGTTATTAATGCAAAATGTGGCATGTCCCTTTTATGGAGGCGACGCTACCCTCGGCCATATTGGTCTGAGTCAGCAGGGATACAGTCCCACAAGGCCGGTTTAAAGTTTTAATAGTAGTTTATTTATAAGGGATTCAAGTCGTTCTTACTTCCCCGATTTGATGTTATATGCCTCAAAAGAAGTCCTAATAAGCTTGAATCAAGTCCTCGCAGGATCTATACACTGAACGAGTCAAGAACTTTACCCAAACCACCCTTCTAACCCCCCCTTCCAGGCAATTTTTAACGCACTTTATATAGACCGTAAAGACGCGAGTGAGTGAATCAACAAAATATGAAGAGATGATAGAATAAAGTTCACTTTCAATATAAAAAAACTAGTTATTAAAGTCATTAATACAAACCCAATTAAAAAGTTAACCAAAGCTTGGAAATCAAAAGTAATACATAAATGACTTGTCTTTGTAACGCTTTGTATTTTCGTACTTTCTTATTTAAGCAAGTCGTGTTGTACTTTCCACTTTTAGACACTTGTACTCTCGTCGTGGTCCATTTCATTTCAATTTGTAATATGAGACTATTGATCATAATGAAAACGAAGTTATTTTCAATCATGTTCATGTATTCATGTTAGACTTGTGTACAACTGTAACCAAATACGCATTTTAAATAATATATTATTCAAGACTCTTGATCCTTTATTATACTTGGACGTTCAATACTCGTTAGACTAATTAAACCTCGCAAAATGTAACACCTCGAAATTTTGTGTCCAATAATGTGTTAACACGTGTCATGAGTTTACACGTGGCATTAAATAATAAATAAAGGACTAAAGTTGACAAACCTTGAAAGTATGTAAATTCGAGGGTTATAAATGTCAACGAAGGGTAAATATACTGCATAGTAACCCTAATTGATGCTCGTACCTTCAAACGAATAAATCATGGATCGTACGGAGCGAAACGCGGGAGAAAGTGAGAGATTACAAGCTACAGGGGTTAATTGTGTCAACATGTTTAATTATACCTCTGAGTGACCCTTTGACGAACCCGAGGCTTTGTAACAGTAAAATACGCTCACTAGAATATATTATATAAATTTCGCGAAGTTCCGTTTTAAAACGAGAAAGTTATGATCAAATTCGTATGAGAGGGGTTAAAAGCGTCAACAATAAAAGTTAAGGCTTTTCGGATAGTAATTAAACTAACCGGGGACTTAACAGTGCGGGTAAATGGCACGAGGCCCTTAATTGTAATTAACCGAGGGCCAAATCGCAAAGTTACCCCTTTGAACTCGAAAGATCAGGTTAATGATTACGAAAGATTCGGTTAATCATTACAAAAGATTTAAAAATCTTTGAAAACAGGCCTCAGGCGGCCCGCCTGAGTGAAACAAGCAAGTTGAAGCGGGCCGCGAGCCACCTATGGATACGCGTCTGACATGAAGATTCATGCGGCCCGCGTACAAGCTGCATGAAATCTAATGCGGGCCGCGTGAACCACCCAGATGCAGAAACTTTGGACTGATGCATTGTTTGAGCTAGTGAACAATCATAAAGGCAATTAATGAAGCATGGGCGCCCTCTACTTGCCCCCTAGCATCCAGGGCCACCTGCTGATCATCCATGCTCCATTGTAGGATGTGTTGTAATGATCATAGGCCTAATTTTGCATTATAAAAGGCACTACATTGCACACAAATGAATCACACCTCAAAACTTACATTCTGATCATTCCTGGAGCTCTCAAGCTTTCTTCTAACATTCTAAATCGTGCACCAAGCTTCTGTAAGTATGCCAACCCCTTTTATGGCTTTGTTTTTGCTTAGTTTAGCTCAAAAGTCAATCCGTCGTAACTAACGATTGACTTTGCGATAAATCACGAATGGTCCAGTGATTTGTCGAATCAAAGATAGTTATATGTTGGTAATCATGTGGGCATTAAACCCCTAAAAGGGCACCCTCTGATTCCCACTCTAACTAGTCCAAATGTCGAGTCAAACATGCTTAGAAAAAGTCAACAGAAGTGTCATTTTGCGATTTCTTGCATAATCTGTAATGTAGATGATAGGTAACCTGTTTGAACACTCATAAAACATGATAATAAGTATATAAACTAGTCTAAGCTTGTTTGATCCGACCATTTTCTGTTTTGACCCGGTTCGGAGCCGAAAGTCGCAAAAGTTTGACTTTTGCATTGACTTCAGTTCTGACCCGTTAAAGTTTGATTTAGATATGCCTTAGGACTCTCTTAGGATCAGGTTACATGATGGTATTATAACCCTCTGTGACCGGTTCGTTGTTTGTCCGAGTCTTTTACACATTTCCGTTAAAATGCTTAAAAGTTGACCGTAACGCCCTTTTTAAATTAAAACGAGAATTTCGGACACGTGAACGAATCATAACCTTGGTTACTGATTTCTAAGCATGTCCCAAAAATTTCACGTCAATCCGAGGTCCAGAATAGGAGTTATGCTAAATAGCGCAAATTGCGAAACTTTAGTAATTAAATAGCGCAATTAGCATAACGCCTATCTAAACCCGGATTTCGACACCAAACATTTTACTCACTATTGTAAAATAATATTTTGGGATTTTTAAAGATTTTTAATTATTTTTAACCTGCTCATAACCTGCGGTTATGGCTACGGTTCGGTAAATACCGAATATGCCCTTTTCGGCCATAACTCGAGTTCTACAAGGTCTTTTGACCCGATTCCAGTTGCTACTGATTTTAAATAATAAATAAAGTATTTTAGACTTTATAAACTGATCGGGAAACTCAGATTCCCTGTAGAACTCTAAAACCTCTTTTATAACCTTTAAAGAAGACCAAAATACCCCTACGGGGCATAATATGAACTTAAACTCGTTACGGGCATTACGGAAGGTATCCTACTGATACCACAACCTCTTTAAGGCATATTGACTTAGGAAAACAGTGTAGGACTCTTACGGCTACCCGTTGCGCCTTTCGCGCGAACGGTTCGGCTTATGTAACTAGTTTACATAAATTAGCCCACGGGTCAAACCATATTGTTTTGACCCCAAAATACAGAGTGTGATTATTATACCCCTATAAAACAAGTCTTCAAACTTGTTGGGTCAAAATCACATTCCATTCCCGGTTTTCGCCTTTCACGCGATTAAACCGTATCTATCCTTTGAAACTGACCGGTCTAGGCTACGGCCAATATAAAGACCCGTTAGGATTCTAATAGGTTATTTTAAAACCTTCGTTCCAGAATAGGAGACCAGTAAAAGCTATCTGTGATTTATTCAATTAAGGATTATACTTGCAAAGGTAAATACTTTTATCTTATTTTCCGTTATACGGGCTTGGGTTACGGTATCTAAAATACCGCTTGGTCGGGCAATTGACCCCAACTCATTAGTAGTTGGGTATTATCAATGTGACCCGTTTGAAAATTTGTTTTGTTTGGCTTTACGCCTTTGGGAGCTTAATGACCATGTCCCGGATATCCTTGGCATCATTGTATAAAATGGCCACGACCTTGACATCCCGGTGTAGGCGTACACCCGGCAATATGTCTATAATTTAAGGTATAGCCGTTGGTTACCCGCCACGGTTTATGCTATGTGGTGTGTCTATTGATCTTTAACCCGGACTCGATCCAGGCGACCGAACGCATAGCAAACATGTAATTCTTTACAAGATTATATATTTAAATAATTCTCCCAAGTTATAAAAGAATTTGTGCCTTGTGCATCCAAATCAATTTTCTTTAAACATTTTACAAAAGTGTCAGTTGAATGTATTTACCAGTGTAAACTGACGTATTTTCCCCAAAAAGACTAAATGCAGGTACTATGCGAAATTGGCTGGGATTTCTCCTTAGCATCATTAGAAGTCTCGCAAGCTTAAGATGCCTGAAGTCTGTTGAACAATACTTTTGATATTATTATTTGATCCCCTGTGGATTTTGTTTCAACATTGATGATACTTTGATATCACACTTAACGTTGAAATATATTATCTTATTGCTTCCGCTGTGCATTCATATAATTGTGTGGTTTGACTATATTGTTGCCAACTACGTCACGGTAATCCCCACCGGGCCCACCGGTGAGACACGTGGAAATCGGGGTGTGACACAAAATAATGAAATTCGTATCCTAATCCTGCAACTTGAAATCTTCGCAAAATAAATACTCGTTGAAAGACTTTTATCGTTAGTCTAATCCGTTATAAAAATGGTTATTTATTTATTTATTTTATTTAACTAATTAAATTAATTAATCTTACAATTTAAAAGTTTTATTTTTTTTATTAAAAAATAATAATCTAGTTAGCCTCGTTAAGGTTTTAAAGCTAGTCAAGTTAACCTAGTTAGTGTTAGTCAGTCAACTAGTAAAGTGGAAGGACCTTGTTGTAACTTTTAAAACCTCTAATAAAAAAAAAGAGATAAAAACATGTAGATACCAGGGATCGAACCCGGGTGTACATGTCCACAAGTAACACACTTTACCACTCCAACATTTCTGTCACACCCCGATTTCCACGAGTATCACCGGTGGGCCCGGTGGGGGATTACCGTGACGTAATTGGCACCAAGATAGTCAAACCACAATATATAAATGCACAGCGGAAGCATAAAGATAAATATAATTCAACCATTTACTGCAATATCCAAATGTATCACAAGTAGTTGAATAGTATCAACAGGATGGATCAAAATAAATAAAAATGTAGTTCAACAGATAAGACATCAAGCTTGCGAGGCTTCTTAACGATGCTATGGAGCTAATGCCAGCCAATTACGTGTAGTACCTGCACTTAATCTTTTGGGAAAATACGTCAGTTTACACTGGTAAATACGATCAACTGACTCATTTTGTAAAATGATAAAAATTTGGTTTGGATGCACGTGGCATAAACATGTTTGTTAACTTGGGAGAATTATTTTAAATTATAATCTTGTGAACGAATTACATGTTCCTTCTTTGCGTTCAGTAGCCCGGATCATGCCGGGTTAAAGATCAATAGACACACCACATTTGCGTAAAACCGAGGCGGGTAAACCATCGGCTACGTCTTTTAATAGTATAGACATCATACCGGGTGTACGCCTACACCCGAGAGTCAAGGTCGTGGCCATTTCTTCGAATGATGCCAAGGATATCCGGGACATGGTCATTAACCCCCCAAAGGCTTTTAAGTAACAAGACTGTTTAAATGAGCCGATCAAACTATTCAATTAACCACCTAAACGATAGAATTATTTGATGCTCAATCAAGCGGTATTTTATATACCATAACCCAAGCCCGTATAAGGGAAAATAAGTTAAAAGTATTTACCTTTGCAATGTATATTCCTTAATCAATTAAGTCACTGATATCTTTTACTAGGGCTCCTTATTCTGGAACGAAGGTTTAAATTAACCTATTAGAATCCTAACGGGTCTTTATCTTAGCCGTAGCCTAGACCAGTTAGTTTCGAGGGGTAGATACGGTTTAATCGCGTGAAAGGCGAAAACCGAGAATGGAATGTGATTCTGACCCAACAAGTTCGGAGACTTGTTTTATATGGGTTTAATATTCACACTCTGGATTTTGGGGTCAAAATGATATGGTTTGACCCGTATCGGCTAATTTATGTAAACTAGTTACATAAGCCGAACCGTGCGCGCGGTAGGCGCAACGGGTAACCGTAAGAGTCTTACACTGTTTTCCTAAGTCAATATACTTTAAAGAGGTTGTGGTATCAGTAGGATACCTTCCATAATGCCCGTAACGAGTTTTAGTTCATTATACGCCCCGTAGGGGTTTTCCGGTCATTTTAAAGACTTTTAAAAGGGATTTCTGAGTTCTATAGGAAACCTGAGTTTCCCGATCAGTTTAATAAGTTTAAAATATCTTATTTATTATTTAAAATCAGTAGCAACTGGAATCGGGTCAAAAGACCTTGTAGAACTCAAGTTTTGGCCGAAAAGGGCATATTCGGTATTTACCGAACCGTAGCCATAACCGCAAGTTATGAGCAGGTTAAAATTAATTAAAAATCTTTAAAAATCCCAAAATATTATTTTAATACAGTGGGTAAAAGTTTTGGTGACGGAATCTTGGTTTAGGTAGGCGTTATGCTAATTGCGCCGTTTATTACAAAAGTTTCTTATAAATGCGCTATTTAGCATAACTCCCATTCTAGACCTCGGATTGGCGTGAAACTTTCGGGACATGCTTAGAATTTAGTAAGCAAGGCTATGGTCCCTTCACGTGTCCGAAATACTCGTTTTATTTTTAAAAAGGCGTTACGGTCAACTTTTAAGTAATTAACGGAAATGCGTAAAAGACTCGGATAAACAACGAACCGGTCGCAGAGGGTGATACCATCATGTGACCTGGTCCTAAGAGAGTCCTAAGGCATATCTACATTGTACTAAAACGGTTCAGAACTGAAGTCAAAGCAAAAGTCAAACTTTTGCGACATTCGGCTCCGAACCGGGTTAATATAGCAAATGGCCGAATCAAACGAGTCTCGACAAGTTTATATACTCAATATCATGTTTTATAAGTGTCAAAACAGGTTTCATATCATCTACATTACAAATTATACAAGAATCGCTAAAATAGCTTCCTGTTGACTTTTTAAGCATTCGTTTGACTCGAAATTTGAACTAGTTAGAGTGGTGATCATGGGGAACCCTTTCAGGAGTTTATTACCCACATAAACACCAACACATAACTACCTTTGATTCGACATGAGACTGAGCCATTAAGGATTTATCTTGAAGTCAAACCGTAGTTACGACGGTTTGATTTCTAGCTATATTACTAAGTAAAACTGAACCACAAAGGATCTAGATGACTTACAGAAGCTTGAACACGAAATAGGATGCTAGAATAAAGCTTGGAAGCTCCAGAGATGATCAAGAGAAGTGTTTGTGGTGTGGTGAAACTTATGTACACAACATGCCTATTTATAGTGCAAGACAAGCTCCTAGATCATCACACATTGGTCTACAAGTGATCATGGATGATGGGCAGGTGTCCCAAGGTGTCATAGGTCGAGTAGGGGGCGCCCATGCCTCACTTATTGGCCATATGATCGTTCACAAGCTCAAAAGGCATGCAAGTCCAAACTTTCTGCATCTGGGCGTCCCACGCGGCCCGCATGGGAGAACCATGCATCTTGTACGCGGGCCGCCTGAGTTCAATATCAGACGCGTACAATTTAGGAGGCTCGCGGCCCGCCTCAACTTAACCAAAAATGTAATGCGGCCCGCGAGAGGGTTGTTTTTCAAAGATTTTAAATCTTTTGTAATGATTACGAAATCCTGGTAATTAGTAACGAAATCTTTGGTATTTATTAACCTGACCTTTCGGGTTTGAAGGGGTAACTTTGCGATTTGGCCCTCGATTATTTACAACTAAGGACCTCGTGTTATTTACCCGCATTGTTAAGTCCCCGGTTATCTTTGTTAATTATTCGGAAAGCCTTAACTTTCATTGTTGACGCTTTTAACCCTTCTCGTACGAATTTGATCATAACTTTCTCGTTTTAAAACGGAACTTCGCGGAATTTATACAGTATATTCTAGTGAGCGTATTTTACTGTTACAAAGCCTCGGGTACGTCAAAGGGTCACTCAGAGGTATAATTAAACATGTTGACACAGTTAACCCCTGCAGCTTGTAATCTCTCACTTTCTTCCGCGTTTCGCTTCCGTACGATCCATGATTTATTCGTCTGAAGGTACGAGCATCGTTTAGGGTTACTATACAGTATACTTACCTTCGTTTGACATTTATAACCCTTGAATTTACATACTTTCAAGGTTTGTCAACATTAGTCCTTTATTAAATATAATACACCACGTGTAAACTTAAGACACGTGTCAATACATTATTGGACACAAAAATTCGAGGTGTTACATCCTCACCCCCTTAAAATAAATCTCGACCCGAGATTTACTCAAATAAATAAGGGTATTTCTCTTTCATTGTGGATTCAACTTCCCACGTGAATTCGGGACCTCTACGGGCATCCCTTTTAACTTTAACTATCGGCACATGTTTTCTTCGGAGCTTTTTCACCTGTCGGTCTTCAATCGACAACGGCTTCTCCACAAACTTCAAGCTTTCGTCTATATGCACATCTGTGTGTGGGATCACTAATGATTCATCAGCGAAGCACTTCTTTAGATTGCAGATGTGGAACACATTATGAATTCCATTGAGCTCTTCCGGTAAGTTTAATTTATAGGCAACTGACCCGACCCGTTCGATAACCTCAAAAGGTCCTATGTATCTCGGGCTCAGTTTACCCTTCTTACCAAAGCGCATCACCCCCTTCCAGGGTGATACCTTTAGTAACACTTTTTCACCTACCTCAAAGTGAAAATCCTTACGCTTCGAATCAGCGTAGCTTTTCTGCCTATCACGGGCAGCTTTGAGACGTTCCCGAATCTGGACAATCTTGTCCGTTGTCTCGAAAACTATCTCTGGTCCTGATAATTGGACCTCTCCCACTTCCACCCAACAAACAGGCGATCTACACTTCCTACCGTATAATGCCTCGAAAGGCGCAGCCTTTATGCTGGTATGGTAGCTATTGTTGTAGGAGAATTCGATTAGGGGTAGGTTCTTATCCCAACTACCACCTAAATCGATAGCACATGCCCGCAGCATGTCTTCTAACGTTTGAATAGTACGCCCACTCTGACCGTCTGTCTGAGGATGGTAAGCCGTACTGAAGTTCAAACGTGTGCCCAAAGATTGTTGGAAACTTTTCCAGAAATGAGACGTGTATCTAGTATCTCGATCAGAGATAATGGACACAGGTATGCCATGTAAGGCGACAATCTTATCAACATACAACTGAACCAATGTATCGGAGCTATAAGTCTCCTTGATGGGTAAGAAATGAGCTGATTTAGTCAGTCGATCGACTATAACCCATATTGTGTCGTTTCCTTTGCTTGTTTTTGGTAACTTGGTGATAAAATCCATAGTTACACACTCCCATTTCCATTCAGGAAGTTCAGGCTGTTGTAGCAAGCCAGATGGCTTTTGATGCTCAGCCTTGACTTGCGCACAAGTCAAGCATTTGGCTACATAGGCGGCTACAGACTTTTTCAAGCCTATCCACCAATAATTTGCCTTTAAATCCTGATACATTTTGTCTGCTCCGGGATGGACAGAATATTTGGAACTATGGGCTTCCTGGAGGATAACATCTCGTAGTCCTCCATAAATAGGAACTCATATCCGCCCATTCAATCTCAAAAGTCCATCCTTGTGAAGAGTTAACTGCTCCTCAGTTACTCCCAACTTTTCTTTAGGATAATTAGCTTCCAACACAGCCTCTCGCTGTGCAGCTAATATCCTTTCAATCAAGTTATTCTTTACTTCCATCCTCCTCGCATTAATTCGGATGGGTTTCATCCTTTCTTTCCGGCTCAGGGCATCAGCGACTACATTCGCTTTGCCGGGATGGTACCTGATCTCACAATCATAGTCATTCAAGGTCTCCATCCAACGGCGTTGCCTCATATTTAGCTCCTTCTGATTGAACAAATGTTGAAGGCTTTTGTGATCTGAATAGATCACAAACTTGATTCCATATAAATAATGCCTCCACAGTTTCAGTGCGAATACAACGGCACCCAGCTCCAAGTCATGGGTGGTGTAATTCTTTTCGTGCACCTTCAACTGTCTTGAAGCATAGGCAATCACCTTGCCTTTCTGCATGAGCACACACCCCATGCCAGTGTGTGACGCGTCGCAGTAGACTACAAACTCTTCGGTGCCTTCCGGTAGCGTCAACACCGGAGCGTTGCTCAGTCTTTGTTTCAAAACATCAAAAGATTCTTGCTGTTTAGGGCCCCAAATAAACTTTTCTTTCTTCTTGGTTAGAGAAGTTAAGGGCGCAGCAATCCTTGAGAAGTTCTCAATGAATCTCCTGTAGTATCCTGCCAATCCCAGGAAACTACGAATCTCTGTGGACGTCTTTGGCTCTTGCCAATTCATGACCGCCTCTACCTTAGCGGGATCCACCTGGATACCATGCTCGCTTACGACGTGTCCAAGAAATTGGACTTCTCTTAGCCAGAATTCGCACTTGGAGAATTTGGCATAGAGTTTCTCGCGATGTAGCAATTTGAGAATACATCGTAGGTGTTTCTCATGGTCGGCTTTATTCCTTGAATAGATGAGAATGTCGTCGATGAATACGATGACGAATTTGTCTAAATACAGCTTACAGACGCGATTCATGAGATCCATGAACGCAGCCGGTGCATTTGTGAGCCCAAAAGGCATCACTAGGAACTCGTAGTGACCGTAGCGAGTCCTAAATGCTGTTTTATGCACGTCTTCATCTCTGACCTTCTGCTGATGGTAGCCCGACCTCAAGTCGATCTTCGAGAAATAGCTAGCCCCTTGCAATTGATCAAACAAATCGTCGATTCTTGGCAATGGGTATCTATTCTTGATCGTGACTTTATTAAGTTCACGATAATCGATGCACAGACGCATCGATCCGTCCTTTTTCTTCACAAACAGGACAGGTGCTCCCCAGGGAGACGAACTAGGCTTGATGAAACCTTTTGCTAACAGTTCATCTAGTTGGGTTCTCAATTCCTTCATTTCAGTCGGTGCTAGCCTGTAGGGTGCTCTAGCAATGGGAGCCGCTCCAGGAATGATATCTATTCTGAATTCCACCTGCCTATCTGGTGGCAACCCAGGTAGATCTTCGGGAAAAACCTCTGGATACTCCGAAATGACAGGAATGTCTTCTATCCTTGCTTTAGGTTCTTCAATAACCACTTGTGCCATGTAGATGACACAACCTCTTTTTAAGCATCTTGAAGCTTTGAGCATAGTTACATTTTCGGGCAATCCGCACTGCGTATCCCCTCGAATGGTGAGCGATTCACCAGTCGGGGTTTTTAGCACAATTTTTTTTCTATTGCAGACGATCTGGGCCTGGTTGTGCGCTAACCAGTCCATGCCCAGAACGATGTCAAAACCAGCTAGATTAAAGGGAAGTAGAGATAGGGGAAAAGAATGGTTCTTAATGGATATCATACATCCTTCTAATATAGTGGAGACGGTTTCTACAGTGCCGTCTGCTAGCTCTACTTCGTACTTTACGTTTAGGGTTTTAATAGGCATATCCAACAGTTTGCAAAATTTTTGGTCTATGAAGGATTTATTAGCACCTGAATCGAACAGTACTCTTGCAAATATATTATTCACGAGAAAAGTACCTGTTATTACGTTGTCGTCTTGCAGGGCTTCCTTCACATCCATTTTGAAGACTCTAGCGTTATTCTTTTTGGGTTCTTCAGTCTTCTTGGCGAATATGGGGCAGTTGCTCCTGATGTGCCCCTTCTCACTACAGTTGTAGCAGGTTGCGTCCTTGATCTTCTTACAGTCCACAGTTTTGTGGTCTTTGGACTTGCACAGTCCACAAGCATACGTCTTTGACTGCGACTGTGAGTTCGACCCAAGCCTGCACTTCCCGAAGTGGAATTTCTGGCAGTTCTTGCATTTGGGCTTCTCTCCCGATTGTTGCCCATCTTTTCTCGACTCGCCCCCTCTCTTGCCATCACCGTTTCCACGGTGTTTCTTTCCTGACCTCCGCGAGGTATCATCCTCACGCTTCCTCTTTTCAGCCTCCTTGTTCCTCTGCGATCTCAGTCGGACCGCGTCCATCGCGAGGGACAAAGAGAGGTCAGTCACGGACCTGAAGGTCGTTGGCCGAGAGGCCTTCACACTAGCCTTTATCGCGGGTTCTAACCCCCCGATAAAACGAGCAATCCTCCTTGGTTCTGGGGTGACTAGATAAGGAACCAAGCGAGACATCGTATTGAAGCTCGTCAAGTAGGCCTGGCAGTCCAGATTTGTCATCACTAATGACACAAAATCGGACTCTATTTTCTCCACCTCATGCTGAGGGCAGTAATTTTCCCTGATGAGAGAAACGAATTCCTCCCACGTCATGCTGTAAAGCACAGCTTTTCCTGAGGCCTGAACCAGCGCCCTCCACCAAGCTAGGGCCTCGCCCTTAAATGACTGAGTCACAAACTTCACTACATCCCTTTCAGCGCAGCCACTGATGTCCACTACTGTGTCCATCTCGTCCAACCATGTGATACATTCGACAGCACCCTTCTCCCCTGTAAAGTCTCGGGGTTTACAAGATACGAAGTACTTGTATGTGCAGCCCCTGGCGCGGGAAGCATCAGTATACTCCCGTTCGCGACGAACACTATTTTCATTCGACGGGTGATTGTCGTCGTCTTTCTTGGGCTTGGACGAGTGTTTATCGTCGTCCTTCTTAGGTTTGGATAGTGGTTTGCTGTGGGATTTTGATTGTGTCTTGGGCTTTGATGGTGGCTTGGAAACTGTTCTGCTTCGGGATTCTGTATATTGTCGATCTAGAGCTGCTTGCACAGCGTTGTCGACAAGTGCCTTAAGTTGAGCGCCCGTTAGATTTATTTGGGCATTATCATACTCATCTTCATTTGTATGACTACTTCCTTCATTGGGATTTGCCATAGTAGCTTGTATCTGCTGCAGAAGATAATGAAAATTCTATTTAGGAGTTTATCATT
Organism: Helianthus annuus; assembly: GCF_002127325.2. Taxonomy (NCBI): domain Eukaryota; kingdom Viridiplantae; phylum Streptophyta; class Magnoliopsida; order Asterales; family Asteraceae; genus Helianthus; species Helianthus annuus. The sequence continues at coordinate 152,476,791 of NC_035435.2, forward strand.
GAATTGTCTTTTATGGCAATTCATTAACCATGGTATTGAAGACCATATCTGGTTAATTTGTTACTCACTTTACATTTAGGATTTGAATATACTCATCCTAATCACAATTTATATTGCTAGTGGCATAAAAGCCTAGTCACGAGGACGTTATTATAATATTAGCCGAGATTACAGATAATCACGGTATGAAGGTTTGAACCGTAGTCCTTTTACTCCTTCTGACAGGGAGTCTTAAACCACCACTGTTTTTTTTTGTCTTATTATGACAACAATTATGGCCCATAGGCACTACATCTCTAACGGATGTTTGATAATTCGGCCCTTAGGCACTACATCTCTAATGGATGTTTAACAAGTGATCATCTTTATTGATGATTTAACCCGTGATTTATTATATCATTTATTTGGGCTTTGGAATCCCTTTAAGGGACTCTTGTATAAGAATGACGTGTGTGACTTTAACGAATCACATCTGTCATGATTTGTTAACATGCTTACAGAGGTTAACAGGGAATCAGAATCTTTTCAATTAGGTCTTACCATCTTGGCCGGATCTTAAAAGACACCTGGCTAGGTTTCACTCTAAGATTCTTTATTTAGGCAGATCAAATTAAAAGGATTGGTTTTGATTTATTTCATATATAGTGATAACAAAATGAAATTCATAATATAACAATTCCATAATTTTAATACGACTACACACCGCCCTAAACGGGACTTTTAAATAGTACTTACCTACGTAGAGGTTTAAAAATAAGTGACAAGTCCACGCAGGGACTAATACAAGATAAATGTCCACGCAGGGACTAAAAGATAAGTCCACGTAGGGACTGAAAGATAAGTCCACGTAGGGACTGAAAGATAAATGTCCACGCAGGGACTTCTTTTAAAATTACATTAGAACATACATAAGGACTAATGGTCACGTTTCTTCTTCTTGCCCTTTAGTAGGTTCGCTAAGCCCTTGAGGAATCCTCGGTGGCTCTTACGTTCTTCCTCGAAGTCTCTTTCCACACGGCTCAAATGGTGGAGTATTTCCTCTTGTTCGGGAGGAGAGAAACGTGGTTGTGGCGCATGTTGCGGAACTGGAGGTCTGGGAGGTGCTGGATACCCATGTGCTGAGTAGTCCGGTACTCCCATGTTCCCATGAGCTCCGTCGGGATAGCGTGCATTATACCTAGCCGACACCACATATGGGTCGCGCTCATAATTGTAGTTGTAATGTGCTTGTGATGACGGTTCGAACGGGTTGTAAGCCGTTGGACCCGTGTAAGCAGGTATGGGTTGGTCATACCCAAATGGTGGCGAATTTGGTGCAGCTGGTGCGGAGTTCGCCTCCTGTACAGGACTTGAAGGTCCTTCTTCTTGTAGTGGCGGATAGTGGCTACTACTAGAGTGTCGAGGGGTGCTGAAGTGGAAATCCCCTCCTCCTCGTGTGGACATACGGGCATTTGTCCTCCTACGCCTTGGCGGATCAGGCATTACTGGTTGTGCCAGTGGCGGAGGTGGTGGCGTAACTGCCACGAAGCGTGAATCCTCGGAAGGATCTTGCGGATGTCGCGGTTGTTGTGATGACTGCTGAGGTGGTGTGTAGTACCACTCATGTCGGTCGAACAACGCTTGGAAGCTATCTGGTCCCTGATAGGGTGTGCCATGGAAGGATGACCCATCAGAGACTTCTATTGGATGCGTGGGCGTACCACGAGCAGGTTCTGTCGGATCAGTATCCTCGTCCATATGATCTTCGGAGAAATGATCTTGTGGCCCAAACGGAACAAAGCCTAAAGGTTCCTGGATGTAGTCAGCTGGATTAAACTGACCTCTGAAGTATGGAGTAGGGTCGTCAAAATTTCGGTGTGATACCGAACGCTGTAGAGGTATGAAGGAGGGTTGCGGGTTGTTGGGGTCATTCTCGGAATTTGGCCCGAATGAGTGCCGGTATGATGGCGTCGAGCTGTGCGAGGTGGAATGCCTCGCAGGCTCATAAAGGTCTCTTCGCCTCTGCGGTTCTTCACTCCTTGTAGTTGAAGGAGCTCGCGTATTTGAAGGCCCGGCTTCGTGATCGTGGTGAGTAACGATCTCTCCTCTGCCTCTTCTTCCCCTTCCTCTTCCTCGGAAAATCACTGGCGGCATATTTCCTGCTTTCAAAAACTTTAAGTAAAATAATAAAAGAAAAGACAAATTGGGAATAACAATTCGAATTTGTCCTATGTTCTTGTCTAGACTCAAGTATGTGCAATTGTGTCACTGAGATTAAACACGTTAGGATAGTGTTTAATTCACTCAATGTTGGCTCTGATACCAACCTGTCACACCCCGATTTCCACGTGTATCACCGGTGGGCCCGGTGGGGGATTACCGTGACGTAGTTGGCAACAAGATAGTCAAACCACAATATATAAATGCACAGCGGAAGCATAAAGATAAATATAATTCAACCATTTACTGCAATATCCAAATGTATCACAAGTAGTTGAATAGTATCCACAGGATGGATCAAAATAAATAAAAATGTAGTTCAACAGATAAGACATCAAGCTTGCGAGGCTTCTTACCGATGCTATGGAGCTAATGCCAGCCAATTACGTGTAGTACCTGCACTTAATCTTTTTGGAAAATACGTCAGTTTACACTGGTAAATACGATCAACTGACTCATTTTGTAAAATGATAAAAATTTGGTTTGGATGCACGTGGCATAAACATGTTTGTTAACTTGGGAGAATTATTTTAAATTATAATCTTGTGAACGAATTACATGTTCCTTCTTTGCGTTCAGTAGCCCGGATCGTGCCGGGTTAAAGATCAATAGACACACCACATTTGCGTAAAACCGAGGCGGGTAAACCATCGGCTACGTCTTTTAATAGTATAGACATCATACCGGGTGTACGCCTACACCCGAGAGTCAAGGTCGTGGCCATTTCTTCGAATGATGCCAAGGATATCCGGGACATGGTCATTAACCCCCCAAAGGCTTTTAAGTAACAAGACTGTTTAAATGAGCCGATCAAACTATTCAATTAACCACCTAAACGATGGAATTATTTGATGCTCAATCAAGCGGTATTTTATATACCGTAACCCAAGCCCGTATAAGGGAAAATAAGTTAAAAGTATTTACCTTTGCAATGTATATTCCTTAATCAATTAAGTCACTGATATCTTTTACTGGGGCTCCTTATTCTGGAACGAAGGTTTAAATTAACCTATTAGAATCCTAACGGGTCTTTATCTTAGCCGTAGCCTAGACCGGTTAGTTTCGAGGGGTAGATACGGTTTAATCGCGTGAAAGGCGAAAACCGAGAATGGAATGTGATTCTGACCCAACAAGTTCGGAGACTTGTTTTATATGGGTTTAATATTCACACTCTGGATTTTGGGGTCAAAATGATATGGTTTGACCCGTATTGGCTAATTTATGTAAACTAGTTACATAAGCCGAATCGTGCGCGCGGTAGGCGCAACGGGTAACCGTAAGAGTCTTACACTGTTTTCCTAAGTCAATATACTTTAAAGAGGTTGTGGTATCAGTAGGATACCTTCCATAATGCCCGTAACGAGTTTTAGTTCATTATACGCCCCGTAGGGGTTTTCCGGTCATTTTAAAGACTTTTAAAAGGGATTTCTGAGTTCTATAGGAAACCTGAGTTTCCCGATCAGTTTAATAAGTTTAAAATATCTTATTTATTATTTAAAATCAGTAGCAACTGGAATCGGGTCAAAAGACCTTGTAGAACTCAAGTTTTGGCCGAAAAGGGCATATTCGGTATTTACCGAACCGTAGCCATAACCGCAGGTTATGAGCAGGTTAAAATTAATTAAAAATCTTTAAAAATCCCAAAATATTATTTTAATACAGTGGGTAAAAGTTTTGGTGACGGAATCTTGGTTTAGGTAGGCGTTATGCTAATTGCGCCGTTTATTACAAAAGTTTCTTATAAATGCGCTATTTAGCATAACTCCCATTCTAGACCTCGGATTGGCGTGAAACTTTCGGGACACGCTTAGAATTTAGTAAGCAAGGTTATGGTCCCTTCACGTGTCCGAAATACTCGTTTTATTTTTAAAAAGGCGTTACGGTCAACTTTTAAGTAATTAACGGAAATGCGTAAAAGACTCGGATAAACAACGAACCGGTCGCAGAGGGTGATACCATCATGTGACCTGGTCCTAAGAGAGTCCTAAGGCATATCTACATTGTACTAAAACGGGTCAGAACTGAAGTCAAAGCAAAAGTCAAACTTTTGCGACATTCGGCTCTGAACCGGGTTAATATAGCAAATGGCCGAATCAAACGAGTATCGACAAGTTTATATCTCAATATCATGTTTTATAAGTGTCAAAACAGGTTTCATATCATCTACATTACAAATTATACAAGAATCGCTAAAATAGCTTCCTGTTGACTTTTTAAGCATTCGTTTGACTCGAAATTTGAACTAGTTAGAGTGGTGATCATGGGGAACCCTTTCAGGAGTTTATTACCCACATAAACACCAACACATAACTACCTTTGATTCGACATGAGACTGAGCCATTAAGGATTTATCTTGAAGTCAAACCGTAGTTACGACGGTTTGATTTCTAGCTATATTACTAAGTAAAACTAAACCACAAAGGATCTAGATGACTTACAGAAGCTTGAACACGAAATAGGATGCTAGAATAAAGCTTGGAAGCTCCAGAGATGATCAAGAGAAGTGTTTGTGGTGTGGTGAAACTTATGTACACAACATGCCTATTTATAGTGCAAGACAAGCTCCTAGATCATCACACATTGGTCTACAAGTGATCATGGATGATGGGCAGGTGTCCCAAGGTGTCATAGGTCGAGTAGGGGGCGCCCATGCCTCACTTATTGGCCATATGATCGTTCACAAGCTCAAAAGGCATGCAAGTCCAAACTTTCTGCATCTGGGCGTCCCACGCGGCCCGCATGGGAGAACCATGCATCTTGTACGCGGGCCGCCTGAGTTCAATATCAGACGCGTACAATTTAGGAGGCTCGCGGCCCGCCTCAACTTAACCAAAAATGTAATGCGGCCCGCGAGAGGGTTGTTTTTCAAAGATTTTAAATCTTTTGTAATGATTACGAAATCCTGGTAATTAGTAACGAAATCTTTGGTATTTATTAACCTGACCTTTCGGGTTTGAAGGGGTAACTTTGCGATTTGGCCCTCGATTATTTACAACTAAGGACCTCGTGTTATTTACCCGCATTGTTAAGTCCCCGGTTATCTTTGTTAATTATTCGGAAAGCCTTAACTTTCATTGTTGACGCTTTTAACCCTTCTCGTACGAATTTGATCATAACTTTCTCGTTTTAAAACGGAACTTCGCGGAATTTATACAGTATATTCTAGTGAGCGTATTTTACTGTTACAAAGCCTCGGGTACGTCAAAGGGTCACTCAGAGGTATAATTAAACATGTTGACACAGTTAACCCCTGCAGCTTGTAATCTCTCACTTTCTTCCGCGTTTCGCTTCCGTACGATCCATGATTTATTCGTCTGAAGGTACGAGCATCGTTTAGGGTTACTATACAGTATACTTATCTTCGTTTGACATTTATAACCCTCGAATTTACATACTTTCAAGGTTTGTCAACATTAGTCCTTTATTAAATATAATACGCCACGTGTAAACTTAAGACACGTGTCAATACATTATTGGACACAAAAATTCGAGGTGTTACAATTTCCTTAATTGCTGAAGTAATCTCAACTAAATTACATTTTAAAGCCGAAAAACTTGGAAGTTTATGAATCAGACTTGCCGCCAAAGTTGACAGCTTGACACCGACTGTTGCTTCTTTGTCGTTGATTTCCTTTCCTTATTCTCGCTGATTTTTCGTTATTAAAGTATATTTATGCGTTTCCATTTTACGAATCAATCATGAATCCGACCCTATTCATAACCACGTTCATCTCAATCTCTTGTTCGGAAACTTTCAATCACGAACCATTCCCATAACTTACGAGACGTATGAAGGCTATATAAACGAGACCTCCATCATGGTTTTGAAACCCACACAGTTTTGTCTCGACACCCTCACCACCTCACAACATCGTTTCGTATCCCCCACTCACTCGCCGAAAGGATCAGACGCCACCGGAGATTTACGGAAGCCGTTTTCGCCTTGTTTCGAAGTTCTCCGAACAACCGGAGCTTCTCCGGAGAGAAACAAACATTGCAGGAGTTCTTATTCGCAGGGAAGTATTTCGAGTTCACGACGGATTCGCTCAAACGACCGTTTCGGTATCACGTCTTCACTAATTCTTTTCATTCAATCGGGATAATCACTCTCGTGCATTTGGATTCTCCATCTTTACTCGTGCGTTATTACAAGAAATCGCAACGCAACCAATGTGAATATACTTGATCCCATTTTTATTTTTCACTTTTGGGTGCAACATGTATTCTATACAAAAACACGCAACGCTTGAAACTTGTTATATGCACACTCTATCCATTTTTAAACATGAAACAATTTGATGCTTGTTAATCTCGTATGCTACGTAAACTTTTCGTGTCTATATGCTCATTAACCTGGCTAAACTTATTAAACTTCTGAGACTTGTGAGACTTGTTAGGCTTCTTATACTTGTTAAACTCCTATGCTATAGGAGTACGCACCGCCCTTGAGTGAGTCTTGGGGTGTTTGTGTTGGAAACTTGGGTTTGACATATAGTGACACCGTTTCAGCGTATTAGTAACTTATATCATCTTATTCATGTTGGATATGAGCACATTTAAACATTTTATTCTACTATGCTATGTATCAAACTTGTATACTCGCCAACATTTTTTGTTGATTTTATTTTAATACATGTTGCAGGTTGATAGACGAAGTGGCCAAGAAAACAAGCTAGGGTGAACCTAGAAACCCATCTTAGAATAAGCAATGTTTTGAATTATTTTGTTGCAATTTGTCTTATTTGGAAACAATGTACGAATTTTAGCATTTTATGAAATTGAATTTAAATTATATTGTCACAATAGTGTTATGATGCTTTTGAGCGATTTGTTCGTCTCATCCCGATGTTTCCGCCATCGGTTGGGGTGTGACAGATTGGTATCAGAGCCATAACTATAGGGAATTAGGAAAAGTAGGGATGCTTTTACCTAGTCTATAGTTTAGGAGCTTTACCCTTATGTGTTGTTTAAAACAACTTCCCTTCTATCTTATTTGTTTCTCTCTAATCTCTTTGGTCTTTTAACATACATGCCTTTCCTAAGGCTAACACAATACACACTTGGAGGCTTGAAGACACTCTTATAACACAATTGAAACAATTCATCAAAATAGGGGTGATTCCCACATTTGGTGATGACTTTCGTTCAGCTATACTATGAATTTTGCACGAAATCTACCCTCAAGTTAGGAGTGATATCCAAATCTTGAAGGGAGTTTCCATTTCATACTCTAGTGGACCCTTATCTTTTGATAAGTACCAACCACGTTAGGGTACGATGTTATCAAGTTAGAGGTGAGACTCGCATCTTGCTAACTATTCCCACTCCTCGATTTTCAATCTCGCCAAAGTTTTGATGTTCCCAATCGATTAAGGACGTGTAGTAACTGGAAGGACAAATATCGTTAGTCGCTCCTCGATGAGAGTATTTGTCTACTAGGCCAAAGCACGCTTCCTTAATTCGAAAAGGACTTCGATTTACTTTGGAATAGTCTTATGTTACGTTGCGTGACAATCCATGTTTTACGTTAAATCTCTTTTATGTTATCTCAATTTTTATGTGTTTTATATTTGAGCGTTACTTTCATTTCAAGCTTGGAGACACGAATCACACTATCTTCGCAATCTAAAACAATTAATGATATTCTCTCGTGAACAAACTAAATTTACGATGCTTTCATTATCTATGTTACACTACGTGAAATTCATGATTATGCTATGTGAAATTAGTTGAACCTTTTATATGCTACTATGTGAAACTAATTGAACCTTTTGTATGCTATGTGAAACTATATGCTATGTGACGCATTCATGAAAACAATTTTCCTTAAACAAAACATTATGATTAAAGTCTCATCTATTCTTTGTTTTGAATATTTAGATGTCGTCATCTCGCCAACCTTCCCACTCATCCAAGAAGTCCAAGACCAGCTCTCAAAAGAAGATGATGGCATTCATGGCCAATCAGATCGCTCGTATTGTCCCTAAGATCGTGACTGAGATTCAAGCTTCAAACACTCCCAACACCTCTGTTGACTCGAAAGTAGTCCAACCCAAACCTGTAACATTTAACTACAAACACTTTGCCTCCTGCAACCCTAAACCTTTCACTGGCAAGGATGGGGTGACAGCTATGCTTGAGTGGTTCGATATCATAGAGGTTACTTTCATCAACAGCGAGTGTCCTGAAGAACTTAAGACGCGTAGTGCTACTGGAGTTTTCCAAGCTAGGGCCTTGGAATGGTGGACCAATGAGAGAAACATTCGCTCTAACGAAGTAGCTTATGCCCTACCTCGGGAGGAAGTGAAGCAACTCATGATGGATGATTTTTGTCCTCCTCATGAACAACAAAAACTTGAGGAAGAATTTTGGGCCCTCAAGCAAATTGGTGACGACAACCTCGCCTATACCACCCGTTTCAAACAGTTGAGCTTCATTGTACCACACCTTGTTCTTACCACAGACCGCATGATCAGGAAATACATTAATGGCTTACCCCCTAGCATGCGAGATACCATTGAGGCAACCAAGTTTGACAACATCGAGGCTGTCTATCGTCTCGCTGCTAGTTTAAACAACAATCGCGTTCGCGACAAACAAGCTGCTGCATCCGCCAAGTCAACTCACCCTGCTAAGCCAACCAACCAAATTACCCACCAACCAAGTGGTAATCGGGGCAAGAAACGTCAGTTTCAAAACCCTGTTTGCAACGCGATTGTACCTGCTACAAACCCAAACCCTGATACACCTGAAAACACCAAGAGACAACACACTGGGACTCATCCAAAGTGTATCATCTGCCACTATCATCATCCCACCAATATCCAATGTCGCCATTGCACTATGTGCAACCGTTTCGGTTATAATACTGCTTATTGTCCGCATGCTTCCCAAAACCTTAACCCAGCAAACAATGTTAAAGCTTGTTTCAAGTGTGGGGATACTACGCATCTTCGTCCTTAATGCCCTCGGCTGAACCAAGGACAACAACAACAACAAACACCTTGACGACGAGCTTTTAATATCAACACTAAGCAGGCGCAAAGCAACAATGAAGACGTTGATGGTACGTTTTTTGTTAACAACCTCTATACTCGCGTAAGGCTTTGTATTTGCTAAATTTGAATCTATGTTAAAATGTACTCGCTCGAAACTCCCCGAGTCATTCCCAGTCAAATTTCTGATGGCAAGTCCCTCACCATTGATTTTATTTTCCATTATTGATTCCTCGCACTCAATGTCCATGTTTCTCGATCGACCATCACTTTTACTCTTCGTTCAGCCCTTCCTCTTAGATTCGAGGACGAAATCTCCTAAAGTAGGGGAGACTGTAACGCTCTGTATTTTCGTACTTTCTTATTTAAGCAAGTCGTGTTGTACTTTCCACTTTTAGACACTTGTACTCTCGTCATAGTCCATTTCATTTCAATTTGTAATCCGAAACTATTGATCATAATGAAAACGAACTTATTTTCAATCATGTTCATGTATTCATGTTAGACTTGTGTACAACTGTAACCAAATACGCATTTTAAACAATATATTGTTCAAGACTCTTGATCCTTTATTATACTTGGACGTTCAATACTCGTTAGACTAATTAAACCTCGCAAAATAAAGAAATTCGTATCCTAATCCTGCAACTCGAAATCTTTGCAAAATAAATACTCGTTGAAAGACTTTTATCGTTAATCTAATCCGTTATAAAAATGGTTATTTATTTAATTATTTTATTTAACTAATTAAGTTAATTAATCTTACAATTTAAAAGTTTTATTTTTTTTTATTAAAAAATAATAATCTAGTTAGCCTCGTTAAGGTTTTAAAGCTAGTCAAGTTAACCTAGTTAGTGTTAGTCAGTCAATTAGTAAAGTGGAAGGACCTTGTTGTAACTTTTAAAACCTCTAATAAAAAAAAGAGATAAAAACATGTAGACACCAAGGATCGAACCCGGGTGTACATGTCCACAAGTAACACACTTTACCACTCCAACATTTACTTAATTGCTGAAGTAATCTCAACTAAATTACATTTTAAAGCCGAAAAACTTGGAAGTTTATGAATCAGACTTGCCGCCAAAGTTGACAGCTTAACACCGACTGTTGCTTCTTTGTCGTTGATTTCCTTTCCTTATTCTTGCTGATTTTTCGTTATTAAAGTATATTTATGCGTTTCCATTTTACGAATCAATCATGAATCCGACCCTATTCATAACCACGTTCATCTCAATCTCTTGTTCGGAAACTTTCAATCACGAACCATTGCCATAACTTACGAGACGTATGAAGGCTATATAAACGAGACCTCCATCACGGTTTTGAAACCCACACAATTCTGTCTCGACACCCTCACCACCTCACAACATCGTTTCGTATCCCCCACGCACTCGCCGGAAGGATCAGACGCCACCGGAGATATATGGAAGCCGTTTTCGCCTTGTTTCGAAGTTCTCCGAACAACCGGAGCTTCTCCAGAGAGAAACAAACATTGCAGGAGTTCTTGTTCGCAGGAAAGTATTTCGAGTTCACGACGGATTCGCTCAAATGACCGTTTCGGTATCACGTCTTTACTGATTCTTTTCATTCAATCGGGATAATCACTCTCGTACATTTGGATTCTCCATCTTTACTCGTGCGTTATTACAAGAAATCGCAACACAACCAATGTGAATATACTTGATCCCATTTTTATTTTTTCACTTTTGGGTGCAACATGTATTCTATTCAAAAACACACAACGCTTGAAACTTGTTATATGCACACTCTATCCATGTTTAAACATGAAACAATTTGATGCTTGTTAATCTCGTATGCTATGTAAACTTTTCGTGTCTATATGCTCATTAACCTGGCTAAACTTATTAAACTTCTGAGACTTGTTAGACTTCTTATACTTGTTAAACTCCTATGCTATAGGAGTACGCACCGCCCTTGAGTGAGTCTTAGGGAGTTTGCGCTGGAAACTTGGGTTTGACATATAGTGACACCGTTTCAGCATATCATTAACTTGTATCATCTTATTCATGTTGGATATGAGCACATTTAAACATTTTATTCTACTATGCTATGTGTCAAACTTTTATGCTCGCCAGCATTTTTTGTTGATTTTATTTTAATATATGTTGCAGGTTGATAGACGAAGTGGCCAAGAAAACAAGCTAGGGTGAACCTAGAAACCCATCTTAGAATAAGCAATGTTTTGAATTATTTTGTTGCAATTTGTCTTATTTGGAAACAATGTACGAATTTTAGCATTTTATGAAATTGAATTTAAATTATATTGTCACAATAGTGTTATGATACTTTTGAGCGATTTGTTCGTCTCATCCCGATGTTTCCGCCATCAGTTCGGGTGTGACAGTTTTCACTAAGTGCTGTAAAAGATTAGCCAAGCATGACCTTTGTTTGAGAAAAACTCTTACGATGAATCTTGGATCCAAGGGATGGATTGTGGTGGCAGGTGTGAGAGAAGTGGTTTGCCAAGGGATGGATTGTAATTGAACCAAGCACCCCTATTTATAGTTGGAAACAGAAGCTTTATACGGCCCCGTGCCTCCTTCTTCTCTTGTAACAACCCGCACTTTCGCGCTTGTTACTCTCGTTACACTTGTTACGCCTAGCACCAGAGATTCGGATCATAATGTAAACTATATCGCAACTACGCTACTTCGCATATTTTCGCGCTACATTGCTTCTTACACACGCTATATCACACATCACAACGCATAAGCTTATAACGCTAACACGATGACATCACGTGAGTATCTAAACTACTCGCTCTCGCTCATCACAACGCAAACTCAATGCAACGCAACTCGAAACGCAGTTACATTTGCTATGACCTATTTTATTATAATAATAGTTAGATATAAATATCTAGGTATTCAAACTTGTCTAAACGCGCACACGCTTGCACGCGCAACTCAGTTTATCGCACTGAAACGCAACATAGCACGATACTACTTGTCTCACTAAAACGCTTAAAGTACCCACAATGAATAACGCAACAAAACATGTCAACGAACCAAAATTGAAGACTAGCAAACGAGCCCGACCAACCAAATGGCCATCCGCTCGGATGACCATCCGCCCGGATGACCATTCGTGGATGGAGCCATCCGGACACACCCATGTGCGCAACGCCTTAACTCCCACCTTCGCCTATAAATAGGGGACTCGTTTCTCCATTTCAACACTTTGACACTTCCATCCGCCCCCAAGTCCCAGACGCGATTCAAGGCCATTTTGTAAGGTTTTTCTCTTAAATCTTTGTCGATCTTCACCTCTAATCACTTCTACTCCATCTTCTTCATCAAAATCACATACACACTTCAACTTTTTCTCGAAATCATTGACTTTGGACCTCTCGAAGCATGATCATGTTGGAACAAAGGCATGGCCACATTAAAACCCATTGCGTTTTAGAACTTGCAGTGCAAAGAACATGATCATGCTAAGACAGAGGCATGATCAGTTGGAACTAAGGCATACTCATGTTAAAACCACATTGCTTTTTAGAACCTATGTTAAAACTCCATTGTTTTTTAGAACTTGCAGTGCAAAATATTGATTTTGGGTTTCATTGCGTCTTACAACCTGGAGTGTAAAGAACATGATCATTCTAAAATAGAAGCATGGTAATGTTGGAACAAAGGCATGGCCATGTTAAAACATTAACATGGCCATGTTAAAACTCCATTGCTTTTTAGAATCTACAGTGCAAAATATTGATTTTTGGTTTCATTGCGTTTTACAAGCAAAAAACATGATAATGCTAAAATAGAAGTATGGTAATGTTGGAACAAAAGCATGACCATGTTAAAACATAAACATTGCCATGTTAAACTCTACTGCTTTTTAAAACCTGCAGTGCAAAATAATGATTTTGTGTTTCATTGCGTTTTACAACCTTGTTAAAACATAAATATGGCCATGTTGAAACTCCAGTGCTTTTTAGAACCTGTAGTGTAAAATCTTGATTTTGGGTTTCATTGCATTTTAGAACTGGAGTGTAAAAGAACATCAAAGAACATGATCATGTTAAAAGGAAAGCATGATCATATTGGAACAAAGACATGACCATGTTAAAACATAAACATGACCATGTTAAAACCCGTTGCGTTTTAGAACTTGGATGTTGGAACAAAGGCATGTCCATGTTAAATAAAAGGCATGGGCATGTTAAAACAGAAACATGACCATGTTAAAACAAAGGCATGACCATATTAAAAGATAAACATCACCATGTGAAACACATTGCGTTTTAGACCTGGAGTGTACGTTTTCAGAATTTGAGTGCAAAGAACATGATCCTGCTAAAACATAAACATGATCATGTTATAATAGAGGCATGACCATGTTAAAACATAAACACGACCATATGAAACCCGACTGCGTTTTAGAACCTGGGTTATAGTGTGTTGTTCTATCCATTGCGTTTTACGCATTTGGGTTTTCGATTTTTTTTCAAAAGTATAGCAATAGTGTGCTCGTTTTAAAGATAAAAAAACGTTCGTTTTTATGGTGCAATTTTTATAAAAAAATTTTGTCGTATGAAAAAAGTTATTAACGTTTTAAAAACGATGAGGAATTGAATGAGAGAGAAACTATTACTTGGGTGTAGGCCTGTAAACGAACCGAACATTCATGAACTGTTCATAAACTTGTTCGGCGGGAAGTTCGTTTATGTTCGTTTATTTAATAAACGAACGAACACGAACAAAAAAATTTGTTCGTTTAATTAAGTTTAATTAAATGAACAAACATGAACACACCTTGTGTTCATTCATTTATGTTCATGAACATTCGTTTATGTTTGTTCATTTATGTTCATGAACGTTCGTTTAAATTTTAGTAAATACATAAATAGTTTATGTTCGTTTGTGTTCGTTAATGTTCGTGAACTGTTCGTTTAGGCTTTAAACGAACGGACATGAACGAACACGAACATGCCCGATTTCTTAATGAACGAACACGAACAAAAAAATGTGTTCGATTATATATTCGTGTTCGTGTTTGTTCGGTTCGTTTACAGGCCTACTTGGATGGACTAGATTACCCTCAAACTAACTCACGCGCCTCGGCCATTGATTATTTAATAGGTGATCAAAATTACATCCTAGCCTTACTAACCAAATAAACATGACCCAACTAATAATGAATATTAAAAAATATCACCGCCATCCTTTAAAACATATGGATGGGGATGTTTGAAAAAATATATACATGCAATAACGTGGCTTTCATCTTCTGAAAGGGACATTTTTCTAACGAAATAAATTATAGAAATAATGCAAGAGGATTGGAAAAAATTATCAAAGCAAGAAATCGATAGCCGTTGACTTGGAAAAAGTGAGCATAGAGCAAGTCATTTCATTATTTCAACACTGTTTTGAATCTTTTGATTTATTATATCAGAACCTTTCAAAGACTTGGATATATTACAAAAGGTTTGGTTGTAGTATTTCTGATCAAAACTTCTGAAATAAAAAAACAACCCACCAAGATTCAAATGAAACATATACAAACATATTCTGAGCTTTCTTTATTCTTAATTCTCATCTTTTCCAATGGTAAATAATTGTCTTTTTAGTCTGTATCACCAACACACACACTAAACTAAACTATTTTTGTTCTGACTTCTGAATGCAATTTTCATTCACATTTGTAGGAACTTCAGGGGCTACTATTTCGGTTATCAATGACTGTGGCTTCACTGTTTGGCCTGGGATTTCTGGCATCCATGATAAGCCTGAAATCTCTCGCAGCCCTGCTCTCAATATCACTGGATTCGAGCTCGCACAGGGGAAGACTCGGACCTTACAAACTCCAGAAGAATGGCACGGCCAAATCTGGGGTAGGACCGGTTGCACCTTCAATGAGTCGGGTCATCTGTCATGTAAAACAGGCGACTGTGGCTCTGGTGAAATGGAGTGCAACGGAAGATCAGCGACCTCGCCTGTAACGCTTGCAGAGTTCAAAGCCACAAGATTTAAAGATTATTATTATGATGTCAGTCTTATCAATGGCTATAATTTACCAATGACTATGGAGGCCACTGGTGGGTCAGTTAACAGTTTACTTAGTTGCATGAAGACAGGTTGTGTTGTGTCGATGATTTGAATAAACGTTGCCCGGCGGAGCTGCTGTTGGAGGGTGGGGGAGGGTGTCAAAGTCCATGCCAGGTATCTGACAAGCTGGAGTATTGCTGCAATTCGCCGTTTTCTTGCAAGCCGACGCCATACAGTCGGTTGTTTAACTCAGCGTGCCCGAGATCCTATAGTGCTGGGTTCTTCCATACTTACTATTGGTGTGATAGTGCCAATTACACGGTCCGATTTTGTCCCCCTTCTGACACGTTTTCAACTATCAAAGTTGGCAGCCAACTCAATTACTACGACCAACTTGTCTCCATCCACGGGAATTTCACATTAGGATTCTTCGATAGCGATGGTAGTTACTTGGGAATTTGGTACACCAATGATGCTGAAGCCCGAAAAGTATGGGTAGCCAACCCAAACAAACCGATAATATCATCATCAGCAGGCATCATTGCCCTCTCCATCGACCCCAACACCGGAAACTTGATCATCACTTCTGAAGGGACTACTCTGATGAATATTACTGATGTTCAAGCTGGTCCAAACCCAAACGTGACTGCAACACTTGAAGACACAGGTAACTTCCGGCTGATCAACGAAATCGACAAGAGGGTTTTGTGGCAGAGTTTTGATCACCCAACTAATGTGCTTTTACCGGGTATGAAGCTTGGGTTTAATAAGACTACAGGGCGGAACTGGACCCTGACTTCCTGGTTGAGTAAAGAATTCCCTCGTTCGGGAGCTTTTACTTTAAGCGTGGAAGTTGACAAAGAAGGATATCACTCATTAATGATTCGTCGACAAGGCCAACCCTACTGGGTGAGTAGTCTATCTTTTCAAAGATCATTTGATGATCTGTTTGCATTAAATCACCCAGGTAGGCAACCTTACTATACGATAACTTCTGTTAACAGCAAGGAAGAAACATACTTGAGTTATGAGAGTAGTTATCTTGAGTTTCCATTGTGGATTTTGACACCAGAAGGGCGAATTACAGATAATGTTGATTCCATTTATTGGACTCCCGAGTTTTGTTACGGGGACGATTCAAGTAATGGTTGTGTAGAGTCCAGTTTTCCCCAATGCAGGAATTTGACAGTTGTTACCGATAACTTTGAGGAGAAAAATGGAGAGTTTGATCCTCGCACTGCAAGTGCTACTGATAGCAACTCAAGCCTAAGTATCAGTGATTGTTTTGCTAAATGCTGGAATGATTGCAGTTGTATGGGGTTTAAAAGCCATACCATCAATGGAACCGGCTGTGATTTTTGGAGTGGAAGCAATAGTTTTTTGGTGTACCCGATTGAATCTTCTGGGTCAAATTTTAGATCAAAGTATGTGATCAGTTCCCTTAATCTGGTTAGTTCAAGTACAGGTAAAAATGTTGGATTCCAGTGGTCAATGTTATTATTTTAGGATTTGGCATCTAAAGAAGTCATTTTGCAGGAAAGAGAACCAAAAGAAATATGAAATGGATATGGATATGGACACCCATTGGTGTTTCTATTCCTTCGATTTTTCTCTGTTTTGCACTTCTATGGTATATGAAGAAAAGAAGACGAACACGAGAAGGCATGGAACTATAAGTGACATTAAATCTATCTTTTGATTGCGCGTCATAGTTGCTTCTGTTATTGAGTCATTGAAACTGATTGCAGAAAACCAGAGAAGGAAAAGAGATGAGTATTTCCTTGAGCTAACAGCTTCAGGAAGCTTCAAGGATGTGCATCAACTTGAAAGCAATACCAGGAATGGAAAGGATCTGTTATTGTTTAGCTTTGCCTCCATCATGTCTGCCACTGGTGATTTCGCTCTTGAAAATAAGCTCGGACAAGGTGGTTTTGGACCTGTTTACAAGGTGCTGTTACTTTCTCTGGCAACCCAATTTTATATAATTATTTTCATTTCTCTGATCTAACGGAAAACACACAAGTTGATATTACAATAACAGGGAAAACTAAGCGACGGGCAAGAAGTTGCAATCAAAAGGCTTTCAAGAACATCAGGGCAAGGGCTTGTGGAGTTCAAGAATGAACTAATACCCATAGCCAAGCTCCAGCACACAAATCTTGTTCGGGTTCTTGGGTGTTGCATTCACGAGGAAGAAAAGATGTTGATATACGAGTATATGCCTAACAAAAGCTTGGATTTCTTCCTCTTTGGTATGCATGTTTGTAACATACATATGACTGGTTTACTGGTTGATTTTCATATAAATAATTGCCTCTTTCTTACTTTAGACGAAAGAAGAAAGGCTGAGCTGGATTGGCCTAGACGGTTTAACATCATTGAAGGAATTGCTCAAGGGTTGCTATACCTGCATAAGTACTCAAGAATGCGAGTTATTCACAGAGACCTAAAAGCTAATAACATTCTGTTAGATGAGAATATGAACCCAAAGATTTCTGATTTTGGTATGGCGAGAATGGTCAAGGATAACGAGACTGAGGCAATGACTAACAGGGTTGTAGGAACATAGTAAGTTAGCTCTTTCTGTTACTTCATAATATCAGTTCAATATTTGTTTGTCAGATTTCACTGTATTTGTTTCTTGAAACATAACTAGATCGATTTGCTATGCGTAGTGGTTATATGTCTCCGGAGTATGCAATGGAAGGGACATTCTCCATGAAGTCTGATATCTTCAGCTTTGGAGTCCTAATCCTGGAAATTATCAGTGGCAGAAGAAACAGCAGTTTCATTCATCTTGATCGCACATACAATCTTATCGGATACGTAAGTTTTACTAAACTCACTTTTTTGACATATACTATAGCATTTTAAAAGTTAATCCCTATAGGTGTTACGTGGGTCAAACCACAAGGACCATCTGTGTAATTAACTTGACCACTTAACTAGAAAACAATAATAAACTAGTTCAGTCAACTCTAATGATCTAGGCATGGGAGCTATGGCAACAAGAGGATGCATTGGAGTTGGAGGATCCAACATTTGGAAATACTTTTGTTGTACAACAATTCTTGAGGACTCTTCATGTGGCCCTTCTCTGTGTACAAGAAAGTGCAGTGGATAGACCAACAACTTCAGATATGATCTCCATGCTTCTCAACGACACCATATCGTTACCTGCTCCAAAAAGACCAGCATTCTTTAATGGAAGAGTCAAGTCGAATTCTGTTGGCCCGAACTTGGATCTTGATCTCTAACGAGCGTGAATAACTTGAATAACAACAACTTGATAATAATCGAATAAGTGTAATACATACAAATCGAATGAGAGTAGTGAATACAAATGAAATCTAACTATCTCTATTTATAGTTTCTAAGAGGCACGAATGAATAGACATGACTCTTCGTGAAAGGGTATGTCTCTTGGATTGTGTGGTTGAGATTTATCTTGAAAGGGTGTGTTGATTTCCAGCCACTAATCCGAACCGTCGTGTCCCTTCTCCTTGTGCCTTGTGTCGATCCGAAAAAGGGTGTGTGTAGAGACACACCTCTTCGCTAAATGATGGTGGTTAACAAGTTCCATCTTGTCAACTTTAGTCTGTAGGTCCCTGTTTCGCGGAGGATTACGAACCTAAACCTTGTTATACAAACCTACTAGCGAGTGCGGAATCCAAGCTAGCAAGCAAACCGAGTTAGTAGCAAGTAGAGAAACAAACACACAAAGATTCACCGATTAACACAACTTGTATTAATGCAATGAGGGTTTCGGTTACAAGCTCAATGTTTACAGAAGTGTTCTATAAACTCTCTAAGTGTGTGAGTGAGTTCTGGGCAGAATGCTCTCTAAGCTTCTATCTCTCGGGTGTGTGAAAATGGCAGAACTTCAGAACTAACTCACACTCAACACATGCATGGGTATATATACCCAGCTCAGCATGTCTGCTCGAAGGATTCGACAGATGGTCCGAAGGATCATCTGTCGACCACATGTTACACGAAAGATCAGCATGGACCTCGAAGGATCATCCTTCGAGGTCTAATGGTCGAACCATGGTCGAACCATATCTTTCGATCATCTCGAAGGATCAGGTGTATCCTTCGAGGCTATCCTTCGATCAGAACATCTTTCAAATGTTGTCCAAGTCACACCGGAGGATGGTTGACTTGGTCAACTTACAATACAAATCAGGACATCGTTTATATCAGACCGAATACAGACAAAGTACAGACACAAGTGCACCAACAAACTCCCCCTTGGCTGTAGCTTTGTCTTTGATCTCTAATCTTTGTCTTGTTCTTCTAAAAGTGTAGACTCGTCTTGAACTTCGACGGTCTTTGGTCTTCAAGTCTTCAAGACTCTGATGTCCTATCATGTCTTCAATGTCGGAGGATCTTCAAAGTCTTCACGTCTTGAAAGTAGAGAGTGTATCAACAAACTACCCGTATCATGTAGGAAGTGTGTTGACAAACTCCCCCTTAACATAAGCTCCCCCTTGAGTTATGCTCGTGAAAAGACTTTATCTTTATGAAGTGAGATCCTTGTGGTGTTGATGATGGCCAGCGGCAACTCGATCATCTTCATCTTTTGAGCGCCTTCTCGTCGTGTCTTCATTCCAAGGCTTGTCATCGACCATGTTCTCCTAGCCTTTAGAATCTGCACATGCAAGAAATCTAAACGCGTAATGAGAACAACTGCTTGGAATAGTATAAACAAATGACACACGAGTGACCATGTCAAAATCAAACACCGTCCGACAGTTTGAAAGTTTAATAAATTTATCAATTTTAAATTCTAACTTTCAAAATCTGCAAATTTTGACCGTTTATGAAGATTTAGTCAGTTCGGTTTTCAGTCAGGTTTCAGGTAACGAAGACTTGAGCTCCAACATCGTACGATCGAAAATAAAGCAGAAATAAAATCTTTTTGGCTTTTATAAAGTTTATATTAAAACACGGATTTTAGGCGTGTTTTTGAAATTAAAAGATAACAATTTAAAATCCTTTGAGTGTTATCAAACGACATCACCGCTAATGTCGTGCTGATATGCACCAAACGACGAAACTGTTTAAAAGAAAAACAATAAAAGTTAAGCAGTAAATAAATAAATATATACAAACATTCTTTTTGCGAGTTTCGAGGGTAAGAGAATCATATCAGTGTACGGTCATGCCAAAACACTCTTGTTGTTCAGTTAGTTAATATTAAGATAAGCATCCTATAACAATTATCGGTATTGTTGTCCACTTAAGCTCAACTTATCAGATGTAATCATGTTTAGAGGATACGTTAATGTATGATTTATACTTACCGACCGGTGTTCATCCACATCACGACACATTCCCGTATCAAGGTATGCACGAGAGTTCATCTTACCGGTGAGTATACCGATTATCATCTGTTTGACCGTATAAGTTGTGAGATACTCACTTATTTTGATTTGAAAACAAGTCCTTTGTGATATAATCACTTATTGATGAGGAACTTGATTTTCGTATGCATGAGGGCACAGGTGCAAGTCCGTGAACAGGTCAGTACTTCCGTACAGCAGAGAGACGAACTTGACACCCGGATAAATGTGATATTTTATCACTTATTTGATTTGGACATGTGATTGTTTATCACTTATTGAGGTCGAATGCAGTATGTAATATGTACACGTATGTATAGTATCATGGAAGATCTAGACTTGCGTCCCCGTTATTTTTCGGTAAAAGATACAACCATGATACCCAGATGATAAGCAGCATAAAGACCGAATATCTCAGAACCTCGGCAATCTATCAAACGAAATTTCGGTACTAAGACCATATGCCAATGAATGGTTCCCACCTGATCTTCAGTCGATTAAGATTTATATCACCCTGCACACTTTAAAATGATTGTGAGCCTACCGATACATCTTATATAGAGCTGCTTATCGTTTTGCATTTAAGGTTTAAAGAGGTTTGGATAGACCACTGATGTACTATCATTTTCTCTTTTGCTCGCCAGGAAACTCATTTTTGTTTTTCTATTGTTTTTGTGTTTTTGAATTTTTCGATGTTTTTGGATTTTCCGATTTTTGGATTTACTCCCCCTAAAATCAACAAACTAAGATAAATTTAAAAACACAAAGGTATTTACAAAAATGATTTTCCGATGTTGGTTTTACTCTTGCTTGACCTTAATGCCGTTTACCAATAATAAAAAGTCAAATCTTGATTTGTCAAAAGCTTTGGTAAATAAGTCGGCACGTTGGTCATCGGTGTGGACCTTAACAACATCGATTAGCCTTTTCTCAAAGCAATCACGTATGAAGTGATATTTGATTTCGATGTGTTTGGTCTTTGAATGCTGCACAGGATTTCTAGTGATATCTAAAGCAGCAGAATTATCAACGTAAATAGGAGTAGTTAGGAATTCAAAACCGTAGTCCCGCATTTGTTGTTGAATCCAAAGTACTTGGGAGCAACAACTTGAGGCAGCAATGTATTCAGCTTCGCATGTTGATGTAGCTACACACGTCTGCTTCTTGCACTGCCATGTGACTAGGCGATTTCCTAAAAACTGACATCCAGCCGTTGTGGATTTACCGTCGATTTTGCATCCGCCCAAAATCAGAATCACTGAAAGCTACCAATTCAAAGTTATTATCCCTAGGGTACCACAGACCAGTGTCGGGGTACGTCTTCAAATAACGAAAAATCCTTTTGACAGCAGCAAGATGTGAGGCCTTCGGGTTAACTTGATATCTGGCAAGCAGGCACGTCGGGTACATTATGTCTGGCCTTGATGCTGTGAGGTACATGAGAGATCCGATCATGGCGCGATAGATAGAAGGGCTAACAGCTTCTCCCTTCAAGTCTGGAGTAATTCCGTGATTAGTTGGCAATGGGGTACCAATGGGCGTTGCATCAGACATCTGGAACCGGCTCAAGATGTCACCAACATATTTAGTCTGATGGATGAATATCCCAGACTCCGTTTGTTGTACTTGTAGGCCCAAGAAGAAGGTCATTTCCCCCATAGCACTCATCTCGAATTTATCCTGCATAATGCGCTCGAATTCCCTACACAAGACATCATTAGTAGAACCAAAAATAATGTCATCAACGTATACCTGTACCAGAAGAAGATCTCCATCTTGTTCTTTGATGAAGAGAGTACAGTCGATAAGACCTCTACGAAAACCGTTCTCCAGCAGATAGTGAGATAAGGTTGCATACCAAGCTCGTGGTGCTTGATGAAGACCATAAAGAGCTTTGTTGAGCAACCAAACCCGATCGGGATGGATAGGATCTTCAAAACCTGGAGGCTGTTCGACGTACACCTCTTCTTCAACCACACCATGTAAAAATGCACTTTTCACGTCCATCTGATAAACCTTGAATCCTTTGAAGGACGCATAGGCTAGAAAGATTCGAATTGCTTCGAGACGTGCCACTGGTGCATAGACTTCGTTGTAGTCGATCCCTTCAATCTGACGAAAACCTTGAACGACTAAACGAGCTTTGTTTCGGATAACAACTCCGCGGTCATCCTTTTTGCATTTGAAAACCCAACGGGTACCAATCTTCTTGTATCCAGCAGGTTTCTCTACTAGTTTCCAGACACCCAGCTTCTGGAATTGTTGCAGTTCTTCCTGCATTGCTTCAACCCAAGCATTATCTTTCAAGGCTTCTTTCCACGTTCTTGGTTCTTCTTGTGAGACATAACACGCGAAGGACCAATCGTTTTGTTGCCCGGATTCTCGAATAGCTGCATACAAGCCTGCATTGTTGTTGTTTCGCAACATGTTTCTTGTTTGTACGCCACTTTGCACATTTCCAATGATGTTTTGTTGAGGATGGGTATTATGAATCCTTGTTTCTGGATTGTCTGGAACTGGAACATTTATACCCAGGTTGTTAAGATTAAGATCAACAACCAATTCAAGACCCGGAATTGACGAAGAGGATGATGCAGTAGTCTCAGCTGTTCTATGTGTTTCCACTGGAGGAGTACCCTCTGAAGTACCATGAACTGCTGTTGTAGGAGCTTCTTGATCTGCATCTAGAAATTCATCATCCTCTGAAGATTCGTTCAATTCGTTAGCATCATGAAAATCCTCATTGTTGAGAGTATTGTTGTTCACCGAAGAGGATGGTTCTTGATTCACAAGAATTGGACGAACCACCGGTGAAACTGTTGCATTGTCACTCTCGAAAAACATCCTAGCCGCAGCATTTTCTTCAACGGCTTCAACATTGATCGAATTGAAGAAGTCATCGTACTCAAACATCCAAGGTTGACCCGGATTTTTGACTGGCAAGGTGTGTCTTTGTACTCTGACCTCAGACCATTCCTCGACCCTTTTAGTCTCTAGATTCCAGACTCGTAAGTTAGGGGTGGCATACCCAAGAAAGTATCCATCAATTGCTCTTGCCCCAAACTTTCCATTAGGATCGATGATTGTGCATGGAGCTCCAAACGGTTCGAGATAGGACAAATCTGGTTTCCGTTTTTGAAGAAGCTCAAAGCAGGTCTTGTTGTGTCTTTTGACTGTAAGGACTCTGTTCAATGTGTAACATGCAGAGGCCACAGCTTCAGTCCAGAATGGAATAGGCAACTGTGACTCTACCAACATTGTCCTAGCAGTCTCGATCAATGTGCGGTTCTTACGTTCAGCGACACCATTCTGTTGAGGAGTATAAGCTGCACTAAACTCATGAAGAATACCTTTTGAAGTGCAGAACTCCATCATGGAATGATTCTTAAATTCAGTACCATTGTCGCTACGTATCCGCCTAACCTTCAACTTATACAAATTCTCAATCTGAATGATTAAGTTTTTGATAATACCAAAGGTTTCACTCTTGTGTGCCATGAACGCAACCCAAGAAAATCTTGAATAATCATCAGTAACCACGAGGCAGTATTGATCACCTCGAATACTCTTGTGCTTGACAGGACCGAACAAATCCATGTGCAAACGTTCAAGAGGAACTGCCACTGTGTTGATCTTCTTTGTAGGGTGCTTCTTCTTTGTTTGCTTTCCTTTCTGGCACGAAACACAGATGTCTTGAAGATGGAAATTTTTGAGGGGAACACCATTCACCAATTCATTTGAAACCAAATGATTCATTTTTGCGTAAGTGAATGTGACCCATTCGTCTGTGCCAAGAGATAGTGTCTTTTTCTGTGGCTTTGGAAACGAAACAAGTTGCTTGTGCAGACGTAGTAATAGCCTGGCTCATGTCAAGGACGTACAAATCATTTATCCTTGGAGCCGACAAGAGAATCCATTCTTTTGGAATTTTGAAGCCGGGTTTCAGCACATAACATCCATTAGCATCAAAGTGTACTGAAAATTTCTTGTCACAAATTTGAGAAACACTAAGAAGATTGTGATCAAGTTGTTGCACAAAATTGATCTTGTCAAAGCTGACAATCCCGTTAGATATCATTCCTTCACCCGTTATGTATCCACCTTTATCTCCAGCAAAAGCAACATAACCTCCTCTAATAGATTTAACGTCGTAGAGAAGCTTCATGTCGCCTGTCATGTGCCTGGATGCCCCACTATCAACAATCCAATGACTACTGATAGTTCCTCCTGAAGCACCCTGCACATGAACTCAAATGAATTAGTTGGAGATGGGGACCCAAGCCATTGTGGTCTTGGGTCTTCCATTTTCATCAATGACAATAACTTCTTGTCTTTGATGGTTGGTGAATTGTGATGGTCCCCCTGATTCAACAACCGTTTTTGGTTTCCAAGTCTGTTTGGTTTCACCAGTGTTTTTCTTTAAAATTTTAACTTCTTGATGATTTGAAGTTTTAGAATTTTCTGGTTTTACAACAACAGATTGTTTATGAACCACATCGGTTTTAATCGCTTTTTCAATTTTCTTGACCTGTTGCCGTTTCTGTTTCTTTTCCCTTTCTTTTACAAGTCGGGGATCTTGTTTTGTGGAAACAGATGGCTTACGGTCAGTCTTACCACGGGGATCATCAACCTTTCCTTTCTGCTTATGAAGATATGGGCAGTTTCTAATAATGTGCCCAATGGTTCCACACTCAAAACATGATCTTCGTTCTACAAACCCCGAAGAATCATGTGATCGTCTAGCCGATGATGTTGAACTTTGTGAACCCGAGGTACTAGGTTTTGAACTACTTGGTTCATTTCTTTTCTCGACAAAAGCTTTCTTGACAAAATCTAAGTTAGATTGATTTTCAAACTTCTCAATTTTGTCTGTTCCCGTCGATTTCACAAAGTTAACATTCTTCTTCTTCTTTTGGTTCGGCTTCTTTTGCACTGGAGCCGGTGCTTTACCTTTGGGTTTGGTGTGATTTTGCTGTGTTGGCACTGTTGGCAATTTCTTGTTGCCAAATTGCTTTCGAACTTCAGCCTTTGGGATTGGAGGACACTGGGTGACTGTAACTTTAGGTCCTGCCTTTCCCAAGAACTTACTTGTCGAATTCTCAAAGACTTTGCAGATTAAGGATTGATTAACATTCTTAATGGGAAAATCTTTGTCTGAGTAAATTTTATCATCACCAACTAGAGTGTACAGCAAATTCACACTCTCCGGCTCTCCTGCAGATGAGGACTCAGTTGCAACAGTCTTAGCGGGTTTGACAGGGGGATCACATAGAATGTGATTCTCAAGAGGTATGTCCTCATTTTTGACTACCGCATCAGACTTTGCTGGGACAGTATCATCAGATTCATCATCAGACGAATCAGCATCCTCAATCACAACTGGAGGATCTTGATTCTGTTCAGCACTCACAAATGTATCTGCTGACACATCTGAATCTGAGGATACTTCCTTTTGGTATCCGAGCCCTGCAGCAAACTCCTTAACATCCAGAGGCACAGAAGGTTCAAAGAAAACTCTGTCCTCTTCATCAGGCATGGCGTCATAATTATGTCTCACTGGTGGTGGACACTTCTTGTAGCCTATACATGTGACATCTCTCTTTTCCTTCTGAACGTCAATGATGTGATCTAACACATAGCTAGAACTCAAATAACTGTCTAGCTTGAGTTGGATCGCATCACTTTCGGTTTTCACACAAGCCATCTCTTTTTGCATACTCTCAAGGCGAGATATATACAAATTGATATCAGTTTGTTTTCTTGAAACCATTTTAGTCAGTTCAGTTTTATCCTTCTTTAATGTTTCAATTACTGACTTAAATTCTTTTTCATGGTTTTCATAAAACATGTTGGCTTCTGTGCATTTAGAGAGATCCACAGTCAATTTCTGATTGTGGATGTATGTCACATCATATTTCTCTTGCAAAGCGTCATGCTTACTTTGCAAGTTAGTCAAATTCTCATTCACAGTAGTATGTTTGTCTTGCAAGTCAAACAAACTAGCTTGTAAAGCATCATGTTTGCCTTGCAACTCAGACATACCTTTCTCAAGATCAGCACATCTAGCATGCAACCTAGCACATTCATCACAATTAACAGCAGTGGGTTCATCGACACATACCTGACTTGATGAACCGTCGACATTAGCCATAAAGGCTGAATGGAGAGAAGACGAAGAGTGAGCAGCTTGATCCACCAGAATAGATCTTCTTTGAGTTTCTGCTACAGCTTCCCCCAAGAGTTCATCAATGTCAATATCATCCGAAACATTAGATGTCTCACCCACATGATCATCACCAGAGTTGGATGATTCTTCATCAACACTCCTGCTGTATCCAGAGGAGTCTTCATCTTCAGACGATTCATCACCACTGGCAGAAGATTCTCCACCATTGGTGTGAACCAGCTCCTTCACAATCTGAGCAAAACATGCTGTTCCATCAGGAGCATCACCACCCAACTGGATTGACCAGTCACAACCTTCATCCACCTGAACTGCAAGTGCTCGGTTGGTTTGGTTGTTGACAGGCACCAATGTACGATCATTGTTTCTGTTCTGCTGGTTGCCTTGGTTCCTGAAGGGGTTTTGATTCCCGTGCTGGGCTGGCTTTGTACATTCCCGTTTAAAGTGGCCCCGTTCACCACAGTTGAAGCACTTAACAGCTTGCTTATCGAACCCATACTTGGTGTCTCGCTTACTTTCCAAGCTGGTTCTTCCAGTACTTTCCATCCAATCCTTTGCTCTTCTCACAGCACTCGCAAAGGCCCACTTGATATCCATCAAGTCCATCTCTTCCTTATCAATCTGCCTGTAATCTTCTTGTGTCAGATTAATATTTCCAATCTGACCTTCTATCAACCCACAGTACGCGCTCACTACAGTGTTAAGCAGCTCCATGTGTTCCTTAGCTACTTCTACACTGATTTTAGAGAAACTTGAAGTGTCAAGCTGTACTGTATTTGGCTTTGATTGTTGACCTGCAGAAGATGATGTTCCTCCATAACAGGCATATTGTGGTTGTTGAACAGGAGGAGGAGGAGGTGGTTGTATTGGATTTCCATACAAATCTGTGGTTGGAGGCGGCTTTACAGGAACTTGCACTGGATTGCCGTACATATCCGTGCTTGTGACAAACGCCGTTTGAAGTGGAGCATGTGAACCGGCTTTTGCTGATGAAGAAGTGGAGGTGCCATAATACATCTCTGGATTCTGTGGCACTGCAACTCTCTTTGCCTTTAACGTTTCTTCCTGATCCTTGTTCTCCAGAAGCTGCACGAAATCGTTGATATTTGTAGTTCTCAACGTTCCGTTGTACTTCAAGATTTCCAGGAAGTTATTCCATTGAGGAGGCAATGCATCGGCAAACTTCTTTACCACCTCTGTTGGAGTCGTTGTGACTTCAAAGTTTGTCAGCTCAGTAAGCAGGTGATAGAAACGGCTTGTCATATCTCCCAAGGACTCCTTATCCATACATGTGAAGCCATCGAATTCTTTCTTCAGTAGATCTCGTCGTAGTTGACGTGTGGCTTCATTACCTACTCCTCTTGTCTTCAAGGCATCCCACAGCTTCTTCGTAGTCTTGAAACTGACGAACTGATGATAAATATCCTTGCTCAGTGCTTGAGTAAGAATAGCGTATGCTTTCTTTTCTAAGTCATACGTCTTCTTTTGATCATCAGGAAGATCGGCAAATGTAGCTGTCGAAGAAGCAGCAACCTCGATAGTTTGATCGAATTCCGTAATGAACCGTAACCACAACTCTGTATTTTGACCAAGAATGTATGTATGGAAACGATCAACCCATCCTGGATATTCATGAAGATGCATCAACTTTGGAGGCCTGTTCAAACTTCCGGTTTCACTTTCGCTTAGAAGAAGACTTTGAATACTCGGAGTTTGATTTGAAACAAACGCCCATTGACCAGCTGGAGTGGCATTTGTTTGTGAGGATGTAGATACCGGAGATTCGGCCCATGATGGAGATTGACTAGTATTCATGTATTTTCCACTGTCTGGAGCCGGACTTCCCCACCAACTCGGATTCATGATAGATAAGCAAAATAAATGCTAAGTAAGAATGATCCGAAAGATAACACAACCGAAAGATCCTGGTCGAAAGATCTGAAATCACAGAAACTTGTTAACAATAAACAAACCTCAATCGAAAGATATAACCTTGTTCGAAGGATCAACAGTACTCGAAAGATTACTGTTGACTCTCGAACAATGATTTCGAAAGATTCAAGAACTCGAAAGATTCCCTTTGAAAGATCCTTATCTTTCGAGCCAAATCCTTATCTTTCGAACAATAGATCTCGAAAGATTCACCAATACGAAGGATCCTAATCTTTCGGACACTAGTCTTTCGAAAAGATTCCTCTGTCGAAGGATATGTTTCAGACTTCGAAGGATGGGTCGAAGGATATAAATCTTTCGAGCCCTCCTTGATCGAAAGATATCGAAGGATGATCTTTCGATGTCGAAAGATATCTTTCGAGAGGCTCTGACACAACTGACTTTGATGTGAAAGGTTGGTGAAAAGGTGACAGGTTGGTAAGGTCAAACTTTCGGCAAAAGGGGATGTCAGATCAACTTTCCCACCAACTTTTGAAAGATTGCCCAAAAAGGATAACCTTATCCTTAAGCCAGTCACCGGAAACACACCGGAATACCACCGGAAAACACAAAGTTTTCTAAAAACCAATTTTTATGTTACCCAACCAAAACTTGAACACTCCCGGTTAGTTTAGACACGTTTTTACTCAAAGAAAAAGCAAGAAACTTAGTAAAAACAGGTGCAAAACCAAGTGTTTCAACACACCAAAACTTGTAAAAACCCGGTTTTAAACAAGGTTAAGAGCCTTAGCTCTGATACCACTTGTAGGTCCCTGTTTCGCGGAGGATTACGAACCTAAACCTTGTTATACAAACCTACTAGCGAGTGCGGAATCCAAGCTAGCAAGCAAACCGAGTTAGTAGCAAGTAGAGAAACAAACACACAAAGATTCACCGATTAACACAACTTGTATTAATGCAATGAGGGTTTCGGTTACAAGCTCAATGTTTACAGAAGTGTTCTATAAACTCTCTAAGTGTGTGAGTGAGTTCTGGGCAGAATGCTCTCTAAGCTTCTATCTCTCGGGTGTGTGAAAATGGCAGAACTTCAGAACTAACTCACACTCAACACATGCATGGGTATATATACCCAGCTCAGCATGTCTGCTCGAAGGATTCGACAGATGGTCCGAAGGATCATCTGTCGACCACATGTTACACGAAAGATCAGCATGGACCTCGAAGGATCATCCTTCGAGGTCTAATGGTCGAACCATGGTCGAACCATATCTTTCGATCATCTCGAAGGATCAGGTGTATCCTTCGAGGCTATCCTTCGATCAGAACATCTTTCAAATGTTGTCCAAGTCACACCGGAGGATGGTTGACTTGGTCAACTTACAATACAAATCAGGACATCGTTTATATCAGACCGAATACAGACAAAGTACAGACACAAGTGCACCAACATAGTCCCTTAGTTTCATAACCACCTTGTAACCGCCACTTTAATAATAAACTAAAACTATCTATTCTAAACTAACTAACATGGTGTTAAGAGATTAACTTGGTTTCATTCACCCCCTTAATCTCGAACATCCATGAGTTGCTTTAAATCTTGAATTCCGAGCAGTTCCCTCATTGTAGCAAACTTGATCCTTGCTAGTGCCTTTGTTAGTATATCTGCCCGTTGTAGTTCTCCACTTATGTGCTCCACAGTGATATCTTCGTTTTCCACGCATTCTCTTATGAAGTGATAGCGTGTGTCAATGTGCTTGCTTCTTCCGTGAAAGACTGGATTTCTCATGAGTGCTATTGCTGAAACGTTATCTACTCTGAGTGTTATCTTTTCTTCCTTCCAGCCTGTGATTTCACTTAACAATCTTTTAAGCCATAGTGCTTGACATGCTGCTGCAGTGGCTGCCATAAATTCTGATTCGCATGATGAGAGTGCCACTGTTTGTTGCTTTTGTGTACACCAGGTTATAGGTGATTCTCCAAAGTAGAATACCAGACCAGTTGTTCCTTTTCCTTTGTCTGTATTAACTCCAAAACTGCTGTCGCTATAACCTGTGATCTTGCATCCTCCTTGTCTTTTGTAAATGATTCCATGCTCTTTAGTTCCTTTGATGTAGCGTAATATTTGCTTTACTGCTTTCAGGTGTTGCTCCTTTGGTTCTTGCATGAATCTACTAAGTAGACTGACTGGGTAACATAGCTCTGGTCTTGTATGCAATAAGTACCTGAGAGATCCTATCAGGCTTCTGTAGTGTGTTGCATCTACTAGATCTCCTTCTTCAGTCTTTGTTAATTGAGTTCCTGGAGTCATGGGTGTCTTTGTGTCATTGCAGGATAACATATCAGCGTCTTTGAGTATCTTATTGATGTATCCTGTCTGCTTGATGCCTATCTCACCCCCTGCTTGAATTACTTCTATTCCCAGATAGTATGCTAGCAATCCTAGATCGCTCATATCAAACTTGTTCTTCATCTGAGACTTGAAGATGTCTATTTCCTTCTTTGATGTTCCAGTGACTATCAAGTCATCAACGTAGACTCCAACTATTAGTGTAGAGGCTTCATTCGTCCTTGTATAGATTGCGCTTTCTAAAGTGCACTTCTTGAAGTTAAGTGACTTTAGGGTTTGATCTAACTTCGTATTCCAAGCTCTTGGTGCTTGTCTCAATCCATACAGTGCTTTTGATAGTTTGTAAACCTTTCCTTCATCTCCTGGCTTTATAAATCCTTCTGGTTGTGATACATAAACTTCTTCCTTGAGGTCTCCGTGTAAGAATGCAGATTTCACATCTAGATGATGTACCTCCCAACCTTGATATGCTGCTAAAGCCAACATTAGTCGTACCGTCTCCATACGTGCTACTGGTGCAAAGACTTCGTCAAAGTCTATTCCATGTTGCTGAACATATCCCTTTGCAACTAGCCTTGCTTTGTGTCTGACAATATTTCCATTTGCATCTTTCTTAGTCTTGAATACCCACTTTAAGCCTATTGCCTTGTGATCTCTTGGCAATTCCGTCAAGCTCCAAGTGTTATTCTTGTTTATCGAGTCTAACTCAGCCTTCATTGCTTCAATCCACTTTCTGTCACTAGATGCTTCTTTGTAATTCCTTGGTTCTTCTTCAGCGAGTAATAATTCATGTGGATCTAGTTGAATCTCTTCTGTTTCATCATACAGCTCTTCGAGACTTCTTAGTCTTACTGGAGTGTTGCTAACATTTCCTGTTGTACTTTCAGAAGTGGATGGACCTCCATTTTGTATGTTGCTTGAATTTCCTGCTGAGTTCTGATTGTATGAATATGCTGGCGGGGTTACATAGGAGTCTTGTTCTTCTGTCTGATCTACTCCTGAATCGTCATGATGTGGCCCGCTACTGCCTGGTCCGCTACTGCCTGGACTACTTGGCTCATTTTCTTCTAACTCTGGTGGTATGTCATCTTCATGAATGACAAAGTTCGTCCATTCGGGATTCCCTGAATCTACCGTTTCCATATAACTATCCCAGTTCCATGGTTGACCTTCCATGAACTTTACATCTCTACTGACACATATCTTGTTCTTTGCTGGATCATATAATCTATACGCCTTTGATCCTTCTTCTATTCCAAGGTAAACCATAGGTGCACTTCTATCATCTAACTTCTTTTGTTGAAGTGGTAGTACCTTAGCGTAAGCAGTGCAGCCAAAGACTTTCAAATGTTCTAGATTTGGCTTCCTTCCTTTCAGTGCTTCAAATGGTGTCTTGTTTACCAGGGCTTTTGTCGGAACCCTGTTTAGTACGTATATCGCGTGTCGTACTGCTTCACCCCAAAAGTTCTGTGGCATGTTCATTGCCTTTAACATACTGCGAGTAGTGGATAACATCGTCCTGTTTCGCCTTTCTACTACTCCATTTTGCTGTGGGGAGTATGGTGCTGTAAGCTGTCTTGCTATGCCATTTGTTTTGCAATACTTGTTGAATTCGGTCGATGTGAATTCACCTCCTCTATCCGTCCTTAGCATTTTTAACTTGGTCTGCGCTTCCTTTTCCACCTTTTCTTTGAACTCCTTGAATGTTTCGAATGCTTGATCCTTGGAAGTTAGTAAATATGCCCACATGTAGCGAGTACAGTCGTCTACAAGTAAGAATATATACTTCTTCCCAGCATGTGTTGGTGGAGTTATAGGACCACACAAATCTCCATAGACTAAGTCCAGAGGTTTTAAGGATCTGAACTTTGCCTGATTTGGAAATGGTGCCCTACTATGCTTTCCTAATAAGCATGCGTCACAGACTTGACTAGCATGACTTATTTGGGGAACTCCATGTACCAAGTTCTTACGAGTCATTTCTTTAATAGCGTCGAAGTGTAAATGGCCTAACCTCGCGTGCCATAACCATGCTATGTCTTCCGTCTTTGATAGTAAGCAGATTGGTTTTCCCGTCTTCAGTTTGACCTTGTACAGCCTGTTCTTCAATCTTTTGACTCGCATTAGTAGCTTTCTGTTTCGATCTCGGATAGTAAGTAAATCTCCTTCCATAACCACTTTGCAACCAATTTCAGTAAGTTGTCCGAGGCTCAATATATTGGTCTTCAGACTTGGAATGTAGTATACTTGTGAAACAATCTTTTGTTCTTGATTCATACATTCCAGTAGTATTGAACCTTTGCCTTTAATTTCTACGTGTGACCCATCACCAAAACGTACTTTCCCTGTCACCGTTTCATCTAATTCCTTGAAGTGACTTCGCACTCCTGTCATGTGGTTGCTTGCACCGTTGTCTAAATACCATAGGTTTTCGTCTCCTGAGGCATAACTTGCCGGTTTTATCTGTTCCTCGTTTAGCAGAGCCCTTTCTTGAACATTTTCTTCTTGTATTGTCATCAACAACACGGGTGCTTCGTCTTCCTCGACGAGGTTTGAATGTTCTTGCACTTCGTCTTTCTCAGAACAATCCTTCCTGTAGTGTCCAAACTTCTGACACTTAAAACATTGGATCTTACTTAAGTCGGTTCTTGCAAACTTCCTCCAGTTTCTTGAATTTCCATTTCTGGGCTTTGATGTAGATCCTTCATTTCTAGGACTTTGCCTATTTCCATTGTTTCGCCAATTTCCACGTGTCTGGTTAAACCTACCACGACCGCGATTTCCAAATTGCCTTCCTCTGTTGTTATCCTGATGTGTAAACATAAGCCTATCTTGGCTTTCTCCTTGATTTCCTTTCTTTAACTTGAGACGTTCTTCATACGTCTTTAACCTTCCGACCGCTTCCTGTAGCGTCATAGTTTCTAGATCGGAGTATTGTTCCATAGAGGCAACGATTTGAGTAAACCTATCCGGTACGCCATTTAGGAGTTTGCGTACTAGAGTCGGTTGACTCATAGTCGATCCTACTTCTGTTGCTCGGGTAACGATACTATTGATCTTTGCGGTGAATGAATCAATAGTGTCGTCATCCTTCATTTGCAACATCTCAAATTCTGACATTAGCGTGTGCATACGCGCCTTTTGTACCCGATCTACGCCAACATGTCTAATCCTTAGATTTTCCCAAATCTCCTTTGCAGTCTTACAACTTGCAACTTGCAATACAACGTCCTCTGGTATTGCTTGAAACAAATATGCAATGGCAGACTTATCTTTTTTCGTGTCTACCGTTGCATTTTCTGCCGGTTCAATCGTTTCCCACAAACCATTCGCTTCAAGAATCGTCTTGATACGAATAGCCCAAACCGTATAGTTTGTTGGTTTCAGAATCGGACACTGAAACTGGGAAAGAGAATTTCCATTTATCTGATTTTGCCCGGATGTTCCTGACATATCTTCTTTCCGAATAATCTTCACTTTTACTAAACTTTCCTTTTGGTTTCAATATATCTTAACAACCCCGATTCCCCGAATCGTGTAATAACCAAAACAACCAAATCAAACTAATTCGCACTATAACCCCGGAATCAAAACAAACGAACCCTAGATTCCTAACCGTTCGGTTCAACCGACTTCCTAGAACCGAAAATAATTCTGAAATTGAAACTTTGCGAATTTAAACGAAATTGAAACCTGATCGCGAATTCCCTGCGATGCCTTGCGATTCCCACGCCTAGAGCCTGATGCTCTGATACCACTTTGTTGGCCCGAACTTGGATCTTGATCTCTAACGAGCGTGAATAACTTGAATAACAACAACTTGATAATAATCGAATAAGTGTAATACATACAAATCGAATGAGAGTAGTGAATACAAATGAAATCTAACTATCTCTATTTATAGTTTCTAAGAGGCACGAATGAATAGACATGACTCTTCGTGAAAGGGTATGTCTCTTGGATTGTGTGGTTGAGATTTATCTTGAAAGGGTGTGTTGATTTCCAGCCACTAATCCGAACCGTCGTGTCCCTTCTCCTTGTGCCTTGTGTCGATCCGAAAAAGGGTGTGTGTAGAGACACACCTCTTCGCTAAATGATGGTGGTTAACAAGTTCCATCTTGTCAACTTTAGTCCCTTAGTTTCATAACCACCTTGTAACCGCCACTTTAATAATAAACTAAAACTATCTATTCTAAACTAACTAACATGGTGTTAAGAGATTAACTTGGTTTCAAATTCAACTGCAGAAGAAAGCAAACCGAACCATTACTCTGTGAATGGTATTACCATCACTGTTATGGAGAGTAGAAGGTAGCCGCGTTTCTTTAGTTATGTTGATCATTATTTGTGTAACATACTAACGTTATTGGATAGTGGACATACTCTCATTAATGTAAAGTGTGAACTCGATGTTGATCGAATCTAGTTAACAATTTGGGCATTTTAATTATCTTACTGTCTGCACAAAACCTGTGTTATTTCACCATCAACCACATAGTCTGAGTTTCTTTGATTTTTTGGTAGGGGTGAGCATATTATGGGTAACCCGAAAACTCGGACCGATAAGACCCAAAAACAGTCTGAATTGTAGTTGCTCCGGTGGTCTTCGGCTCCAGTTATGATCTGGATTCGGTCTCTGTCTCGTCCTAAGTCTTTACCCAAGGAAACCAACATTATAAAGCTCGACCTGATTTTTTTTTTTGAACGGCCAACTAAATCACCGGATAAGCATCCTGGGATGCCCTCAATCGAGCAAATACATCCCCTCCTCCATAACGGTCAGAGTTGGATGCATACCCGAGCCACCAGGCCACCAGTTCCGGGGAAAACCCGCCGCCCGAAGGCCCACTGCGGTAAAACCCGGTTCGGCTCGGTTTCAAACTGACGACCTCTAGAGAGGCCTAGTTCTAAACTCCATTGCCACCACCAATGTCCTTCAAAGTGATGCTAGCGGGAGTTGAACTTGGGACCTCAAGGAGAGAAACCAAGTGACTCACCACTAGACCAACTTATCAGGACTACGACCTGAATTGAATTACTAATTAACAATCATTCTTTAGTATTAAATTTACATGAATTTGGGTGATGGATCCATGTTTCTCTAACATAATTGTCAATTGGTCCTTTATGACCCCATGAATTATGTTTCTATAGTTGCCAACATTGGTTCGTTGCTAACAAGTATTAATTAAACTTAGCAACAAGTATTAATTAAACTGTTACCGATGTCCATTGCATTTAAGGCCATGGGGTGTGGGGCGGGAGTTTGGGCGTGGGTTGGGGGAAAACGCCCAAGGCACCACCCCGGGTGGGCTTGGGTTGGGGCGTGGCCCCTTGGGGCTTGGCTTTCAAGCCGGGCGTGGGGCGGGGGAGCAACTGACATGGCGGGCTGTGAATGGTTATAAATATATATATATATTTAAAAAAAAAAAGCTGAACCCAAGCCCCAACCCAAGCCCCACCATACCCCCTTCAAAGTGGGTTGAAGACTTGAGTTTTGAATTTCCACGTGTCAACCAATGTCCCAACCCAAGCCCCAACCCAAGCCCCACCATACCCCATGGTCTAATGCAAGGTTTAAATAAAAGTTATCACCACTGGTATGTAAGTCCTTTTGCATTCATGGGGAGCTTTAATGTCATTTAATATGATTAAAAGAAAAAACTAAAATATGTTGAGTTAATAAGTTGGTGACTCATTTCATGATAAGGAAGAAATTAGTCATTTTATATCTATGATATGATGGTTACATGTCTGATTTCTATTTTAGAGGTGGGGGTTTGAAATCCTGTATGATACAAGTTGATAATAGGATTATTTAGCACTAGGCTAGTTTGCCATCAAAAGAAAGTGACCCAGAGTTATCGTTCTCGTTCGTAGTATATTGTTTAATCCTTATAAACTCGGTCATTAATAAATCTATATCTATCTATTCATTATAATAAAACAAAATAGTTTTGTCCATATAGCAAGCTCCTGAGACCGAGCGTTCTCAATTAACAACCGAAGGTTTAACATGACACGGTGGATCGTTAACGGGCGGGGCATACCGGGCCTGCCCGTTAATGGATCCCGCTAACAACCACCAACAATCGCTTTTGTTAATACGTTAACGGGTTTCCTTGTGCGTGGATCAAGAATTTATAGTAGTTGTGGGGGGGGGGGAGCGTTGGGGGGCTGGTTATTTAAAAAAAAGATTTTTGCTATTTAATTTTTGTATAAATATTAAATACCACTCAATCAACCTAAAAAAATACACCTTTTATTCTCTACACCTTCTATTACCACAAAGGAGACATGAACCTTTGGGATCCCAGGCACCCATTTTATGCCAACGCTCAACCGAACACGTTTGGTTCAAACACACTACCAAACCCACCTCCTTCCAATAACGTGAGCAATACTTCAAACCTTTTCAACCCTCGGTTTTATGATCAAAATAATGTGCCGTCACACACTAGATAGCCAACCGACTCCAAACACTACTAGAAAAGTGGTCATTTTGCTACGGAATTTTCCTACGCAAAAAAATGTGTCACATATTCTAACACATTTACTACGCATTTCCTACAGAAACAAAAGCCTAAATTTTTGGTATGTTTTTTAGTTTCTTTTAGGTTTTTTTAGTTAGTTTTCTAGTTTTCTCATTTATATGTAGTTTTCTCATGATCCTCTCCCTGCATGTATATGTATCTATGTATATATGTATGTATTCATATCTATGTGTGCGCTATAGAATTACCCATACCGAATTCAGTACCCACTATTTGGCGTTTTCGGTATCGGTACTTTCGGTTCGGTATAGTACCAATATTTTACCAAATTTTACTTTCAAATACCAGTACGGTACTGTACAATACCATACCGAATATTTTCGGTATCGGCACCCATATTAGCGATTTTTGGTACCGGTGCGTTCGATACCGAGCTCATATGTAATCATATATTTGTTAATAGATCATACCGGGTCTTAATGGATCACAATGATCAATAGTAGATCATACATGTCTATGTGGAACATGTTGGTCCTTAACGGATGCCAATGGCCAATAGTGGATCACACATGTCTAAATGAACCATATTGGGCCTAAATTGATCATAATGGCGATTCCCGCCCTCCCTCTGCCTCACTGCCAACGACTTCGACGACACCCAGCCCCACTGAACAGTCGAAGATCATTGTTTATTTTGTATGTGATAGGCACAATGTATATGTTATATGGAGAAAAAACTTGCTTAAGAAAGTA
Source organism: Helianthus annuus (assembly GCF_002127325.2). Classification (NCBI taxonomy): domain Eukaryota; kingdom Viridiplantae; phylum Streptophyta; class Magnoliopsida; order Asterales; family Asteraceae; genus Helianthus; species Helianthus annuus. The sequence goes on from NC_035435.2 coordinate 152,515,018, forward strand.
CCTCTGAATGATGTTTTGGATAGATTTCAAAACCCGTAGGGCGAAAAAGTTTTTCTTAATAGTTTGGAGCCATCTATTTTTTAGTTTTCTCGTCTCTCTCTCCTACTTAATTATAGATAATTAATATTAGAGTAAACTGCAATTTTACACCCTGAGGTTAGGGGTCATTGGCATGTCTACCCCCCCTAAGGAAATAATTGCAAATCCCCCCCCCCCACTGTTTACTCTTATGTCACATGTTTACCCCCAGGGCCAAGTTTCCGTTAGACTTTAGCGTTTTCTGTTAATGGTCAAAGGGCAAATAGGTAAATTCGCGTTCCTGTTGACCTGCAACCTCATAAAACCCCCCTTTCATCACTTTGAAACCCTGAGGTTAACCTAACTCAAAATTGAAGAACTCCGCACTCGCGATCAGGCATCCTTCAACAATTACAGCCGATTAGAAGTTGTGTTACGAGCATGGATCTTCGATTTTGGAAGGTACGAGCTGAAGATCAGTATTTCGAACCGGCTAAAATGTACCATGTCACACCCCCAAAATCCACCTGCGGAGTATCACCGCTTGGAGGCGTGACTGACCAGGATCAAGCCACCAATCATATTGAACATAGCATATAAATAAACGCAAAACCCAAACACAATATAATTGGTGTCCAACCAAAACATAGTTTAAGTTGTAAGCGGAAGCATAATGTTTAAAACCAAAGTATAAGTTCAAAAGTATGATAAATGTTTAACATGGCATATGACTATCCATATCCCATAACGTCCACGCCTCCTCGAGCAAGCTCCTGAAATACCTAACGACCTGCAAGGCATGTAACAATGAGTCAACAACAAAGTTGAGCGAGTTCACAGTGGTTGTTCAGTTTTACCAGTTTGTTTTGAAATCATAAGTTGTTTCGTAAACCACGAGTTAACCAGTTCTTTTGTTTCCCAAACCTTAACCATAATCAGTGGGGGGCTTCCCCTGTGAACCACTAGACCATACCATATCGACTACTAACGAAATATAAGTTGTGCCCTACATCAGTGTCTATCATCACTGACAGTTTGCCATAGTCCATTAGTACACGCCCGTTCGAATGACACGGTGTGAGGTTTGTTAAACCTAATAGCGCTATTAACTAATGACCCGCTCGCCATCGGCCTCGGCGGTTAAGTCGATATAAAAAGGAGGGACTTCATGATAGAGTTTTGTCTAGTAAGTTAAGGTTGTTGTCCTACCCAAGGAGGACGAACGTACGTAGTTCTACCCAAGGAGAATACGCAGGATTTTTTCGTGGCATCCTACCCAAGGAGGATGGCCGTACATATCCTACCCAAGGAGGATATGTAGGTTTTCCGTTTTCATTCATTAACCCATTCCCAACCCTTGGGAATCCCATGCCTTGTAGAAAGTGTGAACTCACCTCGGTTTGCTCGGTAAGATTAATTACTTGATTCCAATTAATCAGTCAAAGCCTATGATTTGCACGTACACACAATCAGTTGACATTCACAAGTTTCAACTAACAGTCAAGATCATCACGTACATGCAAGTTACAACTAAGACATAACATTTACCAGTTAAACAAGTTCATCCAAGTCATGCTTATCATTAACAACAGCTAACTAACCCAGTTAACCCTTAACAGACCTAACCAAGATACTGTGCATGTTTAATATCCTGGCGAAACACATTTGTTTCGTCGTGAACCCCTTCGACGAAACTCCCCTGTTTCGTCATAATTCCCTTTCGACGAAACTCCCCGTTTCGTTGTACATCCCATCGGCGAAACGCACCCGTTTCGTCGTGATTACCCTCCAGCGAAACACACCCGTTTCGTCATCATCAGCGTTTCGTCGGAAGGCATCAGTTACATCATGTTATCAGTTACACACAGAAACCTTAATCATTCTGAACAACCGTTTTACACCAATCTCGAATAACCAGTTATCATATAATGACGAAATCATCAATCATTAAACAAAATCATACAATCAGAATCAAACATTCAAGCAATATACACGGTTCCAATATCTAACATCCGACCGACATGAACGACGAACCCACTCGTATACAATCACAAGTATCAGATCTGACAATATCTATTAACCTATCTCATCGATTAACATCCTATTCGGATCAACATCAACAAGAACCCTAATCAAACATTAATCAAATCGTCGTGATCACAAACATTCATCACTATCTATCATCATTAAACCCTATTCTATATTGAACTGTTAACAAGCAAGCATACGAGTCATGAATTCATGGATCATCGCGATACACATAATAATTTCATAAGCAATCAGCTATTAGCAAATAACTAACCGAAAGGTATAGGGAGTAGAACGAAGAACTTGAAGGTCTCCAAGGATGATAGTGATGGTTGCCGTCGGTTAACAGAGAGGAAGAGAAAGCTAGGGTTTGCAAGTCATCCAAATACGTGTCCTAGTGCTACCCTATATTGTTATATAATCGTGTATGTGAGCTGGGCCTTTACTGGGCTTCGGCGAAATCCTGGGCCGGCGAAACACCTTGTTTCGTCGAGATAGGGATGGTGAAACACCCCTGTTTCGTCGAAGTTGTTAATGGCGAAACACTTCTGTTTCGTCGAACCCATTCAAGGCTTAAATAGTTTAAGTTTTTCAAACAGGTTACATGATATCTCACTCAATCACATTAAATAGATAACATATCAACAAACATCTCAACATATAATCCAACGTGTATAATTACAAGGCAAACAAGTCGTGTAAACAAACAACTTAACAATTAACGTGCAATTAATGCGAAGATGGAATCTTGGAAACTCGAGTTGTCACATTATCCACAACTTGAAAGAAATTTCGTCCCGAAATTTAGCATACGGTTACTAAGGAAGCTAGTTAAGTTGCGTGGTTTACTGGTTTTCCTGGGGTGTCACATCATCCCCCTGTTGATTTGGAATTTCGTCCCGAAATTCCGTAGTAGCTTCAGCCTCAGTAGTAGTTGCATTGTTGCTGAACAACTGGGGATACTTGAGTTTCATTTGGTCTTCTCGTTCCCAGGTGAACTCTGGGCCACGACGGGAGTTCCAACGAACTCGAACAAGAGGTATTCTTGTGTGCTTGAGGACCTTAACGTCTCGGTCCATGATTTCAACTAGTTCCTTGACGAATCGCAACTAGTCGTCTATAGTGAGCTCCTTAAAAGGAACTATGAGGGTCTCATTTGACAGACACTTCTTGAGATTCGACATGTAAAAAACGTTGTGAACTCCACTGAGTTCTGCTGGTAGGTTCAACTTGTAGGCCACCTTGCCTATTTTCTCGATGATTTCGAACGGTCCAACGTAACGTGGGTTAAGTTTACCTCGTTTTCCAAAACGAACCACACCTTTCCACGGTGAGACTTTGAGTAGCACTCGATCCCCAACCTGAAACTCGAGTGGTTTCCTACGCTTATTAGCGTAGCTTTTCTGACGGTCACGAGCTGCCGCCATTCATTGTCGTATCTGAGCAATCCTTTCCGTTGTGTCTACTATAAGTTCTGGACCCGTGATCTGACTATCACCCACCTCTGCCCAACAAAGAGGTGATCGGTATTTACGCCCGTACAATGCCTCAAATGGAGCGGCCTGAATACTGGTGTGGTAACTGTTGTTATACGAAAAATCCACTAACGGGAGGTGTTTTTCCCAGCCATTGCCAAAATCAATCACACATGCTCTAATCATGTCTTCAAGGGTTTGAATAGTGCACTCGGACTGCCCATCCGCCTGTGGATAATAAGCGGTGCTCATGTCTAAACGTGAGCCAAAAGACTTGTGCATTGCTTTCCACAGCTCAGAAATAAAACGTGCATCACGATCGGAAATAATGGAAGTTGGCACCTCGTGCCTCGAAACCACTTCCTTTAAGTAGACGTCTGCTAGAGTAGAGAACTTGTCTGTTTCTTTGATAGCCAAGAAGTGTGCGGACTTAGTCAATCCATCCACTATCACCCAAATGGTGTCGTTTCCGCGTTGAGATCTAGGCAGGCCAGTAACGAAATCCATAGAAATTTGCTCCCATTTCCATTGTGGTATCTTTGGTTGTTGGAGTAGGCCTGATGGTTTCTGGTATTCAGTCTTGACTCTCGCAAAAGTCAAACATTTGCCAACGTAAGTTGCTATATGGGCTTTCATGCTAGGCCACCAATACGTAGTCCTGAGATCGTGGTACATCTTATCTGAACCAGGATGTACTGAGTAGCGAGACTTATGTGCTTCATCCATCACTAGCTCGCGTAAGTTCCCATAAAGCGGGACCCAGATGCGTCCTGTTACATAGTAGGCGCCGTCTTCCTTTTGTTCTAACCGTTTCCTTGATCCGCGTAGGGCCTTAGCCCTGACGTTCTCTGCTTTTAATGCTTCGACCTGAGCATCTCGTATCTGTGTAGGAAGACTAGATTGGATGGTAAGTTGTAAAGCACGTACGCGTTTAGGTGTAGTATCTTTTCGACTGAGGGCGTCAGCCACAACATTGGCCTTGCCCGAATGGTACTTGATCGCGCATTCGTAATCATTCAAAAGCTCGACCCATCGACGTTGACGCATGTTTAATTCCTTCTATTTGAAGATATGCTCGAGACTCCTGTGATCGGTGTAAATGGTGCACTTGGTACCGTACAGGTAATGTCTCCATATCTTAAGCGCGAAAACAACAGCTCCCAGCTCCAGATCGTGTGTAGTGTAGTTCCTTTCGTGAACTTTAAGTTGGCGTGAGGCGTACGCAATGACTTTATCCCGTTGCATCAACACACACCCAAGACCTTGAATTGACGCGTCACAATAAACCACGAAATCGTCTGTGCCCTCTGGCAATGAAAGAATTGGTGCGCTACATAGTCTATCCTTTAGGTGCTGAAATGCAGATTCTTGTGCATCACCCCAACGGTAGGTGACGCCCTTCTGAGTTAGTGAAGTGAGAGGTTGCGCAATCCTGGAGAAATCCTTGATGAACCTTCTGTAGTAACCTGCTAAACCCAAGAATTGGCGAATTTATGTTGGTGTCCGAGGTGCAGGCCAGTTCTTGATTGAGTCTACCTTGGATGGATCAACATGAATCCCATCCTTGTTTACCACGTGGCCTAGAAAGTGGACTTCACGAAGCTAAAAGTCGCATTTCGAAAACTTGGCGTACAACTGTTCTGTTTGAAGGAGTTCCAAAACAAGCCGTAGATGGTGCTCGTGTTCCTCCTGACTCTTATAATAGATTAGGATGTCGTCGATGAATACAATAACAAAATTGTCCAGGTAAGGCTTGCACACTCTGTTCATATGATCCATGAAGACTGCAGGTGCGTTCGTTAACCCAAAAGGCATAACTAGGAACTCGTAATGCCCATAACGAGTTCTGAACGCTGTCTTAGAGATGTCCTCGTCTCGGACTCTCAGTTGATGGTAACCTGACCTCAGGTCAATCTTTGAATAGTAGCTCGACCCTTGCAGCTGATCGAACAAGTCATCAATGCGTGGAAGTGGATAACGGTTCTTCACAGTCACCTTGTTGAGTTCACGGTAATCGATACACATTCTGAAGGTACCATCTTTCTTCTTCACAAATAATACTGGAGCTCCCCAAGGCAAAGAGCTAGGACGAATAAAACCCTTATCCAAGAGTTCTTGTAGTTGCGTGGACAGTTCTTCTAGTTCCGATGGAGCTAAGCGATACGGTGCACGAGCTATTGGTGCTGCTCCAGGAGCTAGCTCGATTTGGAATTCGACCTGGCGATGAGGTGGGAGACCAGGTAATTCCTCAGGGAATACCTCAGGAAAATCACGCACAATCGGGATATCTTCAATCTTCTTCTCTTTCTTCGAGGTGTCAGTAACGAGTGCTAAAATAGCAGTGTGGCCCTTTCGCAAACACTTCTGGGCCTTGAGAAAAGATATGATGCCCACCACGGTACCACTCTTGTCGCCATGAATCACTAAAGGTTCTCCATTTGAACGAGGAATGCGGATGATCTTCTCCTGACAGAGGATCTCTGCTCGATGTTGCGATAACCAATCCATACAAATAACAATGTCGAAACTACCCAGAACAATAGGAATGAGGTCGATAGAGAAGGTCTGACGAGCTAAGATGAGATTACAACCCTTAACTACGTGTGTGGCCTCTAAACTTTTACCATTTGCTAGCTCTACTATGTGCTTGGTGTTCAAAAGTGTTGGGACACGCTTTATCATTTGACTAACTTTTAGAGACACATAACTGGTATCGGCACCCGAATCAAATAAAAGATTAACATAAAAATCATCCAGTAGAAACTTACCCATCATGACGTTGGGATCATTCCTAGCATCACCCTAAGCAATCACGAATGCACGGCCCCGGGCGCCATTGTTCCCATTGTTTCCCCCGTTGTTATTTCTGTTGTTGTTCCCGTTTCCCTGATTGTTGTTGTTGTTCTGATTCTGGTTTAACTGAGGATAATTTCTCTTGAAGTGACCTTCAGCACCACACTGAAAGCATCCCCTGTTACCCTGCTGCTGCTGCGGCTGATTCTGTGGTGTTTGCTGTTGCTGTTGACGATTCTGATTCACAGGTCGTGCGCCCCTACAATCCTTCGCTTCATGACCAAACTTGTTACACCTCAGACAATGACCCTTGTTGCACTGCCCACTGTGATGCCTGTTGCATCGGTTGCACTTGGGGTGGTTTCCGCTGTATCCACCCTGCCCTTGACTACCAAACGATTGCTGACCAGGACTCTTGTAGTCGTCAGTCTTTCGCTGCTAAGACTGAGACTGAGCCGATGTTGAACCCTTGCTTGAGACTCCATCCCATTTGCGCTTGTTATCGCTGGGGGCATCAGAAGTAGCTGTGACTGTAGCAGTAGTACCAATACGCTTGGGCAGTTTGTTCTGTTCCACCGCCTGATCAGTGAGACGATGAGCAAGTCGAGTGACTTGCTGGATGGTGCAAAGATTAGTCGCGGTTACATGACTCTGAATTTCTGGCACAAGACCCATGAGATACAGCTCGATGCGCTTGATGGGAGGATCTACCATAGTAGGACACAAGATTGCCAGCTCATTTGACCTTTTCGTATACGCTTCGATTTCTGACCCCGTCATCTTTAAGTTGAAGAACTCGACTTCCAACTTGTGGATGTCGTCGCGACTAGAATACTCTTCCTTGATCAGTTCCTTGAAATCATTCCATGGGGTGGCGTTAGCAGCAATAATCCCCAGCATTTGAACCTGAGCATTCCACCACGTGAGCGCTAGACCTTCAAGAGTACCAGTAGCATACTTCACCCTACGTGCCTCAGGGCATTCACACATCTCAAAAACGGATTCGAGCTTCTCGAACCAGTGGAGGAGGCCTACAGCTCCTTCAGTGCCGTTGAAAGTAGTTGGTCGACAGTCCATAAAAGTTTTGAAGGTACATGCAGGAGGCTGAGCATGTTGACCTGTCGTGTGTGCAAGAAGTGACAAAGTTAAGCACAAGTGTTTGTTTACGAGAGTAGGATCTGAAGATCCTAGAGTAAGTTGCAATGGCAGGTTATACCTCCAGCCTGAGCGGCTGCTAGTGCTGCAGTAACTTGTTCATTGATTAGAGTCGTTAGCTGGGCTTGAGTTAGGTTAACGCGTCCACTCATGATCTTCATACCAAAGGAAACATGAGTGAGAGATGTTCGCGAAAGTATTTGATGAAGTTGAGAAGACTCAAGATGAAGAATCTCTTTCTTCAGATGATAGTTCAGAAAAGACAACAGTATTTGATCAATCATCATCTGATAGAAGTGATGATGAAGAAGAAAATCAAATAAATATTGGAAAATATGTATTATCTCCTGAAAGTTTTCAATTTTATTTTGCAGATAGAGTGAAGAAACTAAAGGAGAGGCGAGCAGCAAAGATTGAGAAAAAGGTTAGTTGCAAGAATGTAAGTCTGGAAAAGAAGCATGAACAGTGTGAAGAAGTTCAAGTTGCTGAAAAAGTGATTGAAGTTGAAAAGATAGTCGAAGTAGAAAAGATTGTTGAAATCACTAAACCTTGTTTAAAGTGTTTGGAGTCATGCAAGCGGTGTGAAGAAATAGATGAGAAGTTGGATGAGCAAGATATGATGAAAGAAAAATTATTGTTCGATCTCAATTATGTGAAAGAATCATATGATGTGTTGAACAGAACAGTGACTGGTCTACAAAAGACAAATTCTGAAAGAGAAGATGCTTTGAAAATGATGTGATGATGTCTAAGCAGAAGGCAATCAATCACTACATTGAAGAGTGTGCTAAGTTGAAGCAGGAGTTGGAGACAGAAAAGATTGAAAATGAAAGAATTAGATGTTTATTGCAAAGTTATTCTAGTTCTGATTATTTGATTGATCGAATTTATCCAACTGTTGCAGGTTTTGAAGTATTTAAAGATGAGAAGTCGGAGAAGAAGGATACTGGAACAAGTTCAGAGGCAGAAGCAAAGAGCTCATTCTGGAAGCAGTCGAATAAAGAGTTTATTGCTGAAAAACAAAAGTTTGCAAAGAATGGAGCCTATCAAAAAAAGGAGACAAGAACCTGTTACAGATGCAATGAAGTTGGACATATCGCTTGGAATTGTTCAATGGCAACCAACACAAAACAGGGAGTCTCTAAAAAACTCAAAGAAAAGGTTGTTGATGTTAAACCACCAACTGAACAATTTAAGGTTTTCAAAAACTCAAAATATGAAGTTGGTGAATGTTCAAAACGATTTTACAAGAGAAGGGTAAATCTTGACAACCAAAAGTGGGTTGTTAAGAAATCAGATGTGAATTCTGGTGATGAATCTGATTCCACAAAGTCAGAGGAGCCACAAGTTGTTCAAAAAGAAGAAAAATCAGTTCCACCAATGGATGATGAGAATTTTCCACCATTGCGGGCTGAAAATTTTAAACAAAAAGTTGGTAAAATTGAGATTTCAAATCAATTCTATTCTGAAAAGAAAGAATTTGATGTTGAAAAAGTGTTTAATGGAAATGTTAAAAAGATTTTTGGAAAGATGATTGATGGAAAAGTGAAAGGGGTAAAAGATTTTTATGAAACAAAGAAGGCAACTCACACCCCTAGTGAAAATGAAGAGGTCACATCCAAGTTTGGTCAGGCTTGGATGGCAGTTTTTCATAAGTAAAGTCCTGACTTGCCGGAACTCCCAGGTTGGTAATTGGGGAGTAGGAATCGGCATCTTTCTTGAGAAATTCACAGGTTGATAACTGCGATATTTCGATCTTAAAGTGGTTAATCAGGGACATTAAGTTGTACTTGATTTTCTACAAGTGGTATTTTTTTAGATATTGTCATATCATATCTTACAAGTGGTATGATTGTTGGAAATTGTTTCTGTGATAAACCTACAAGTGGTTGAAAACAAGGTGATGAAGTAACCCCTATTCTACAAGTGGTTTGTGAAATTCAACATAACTATTTTTCCGGAAAAAACCAATTTGATTAAAACAAACTTAAGTGTTTTGAAATCATAATGGGAAAATAGTTGGTTGTAAGGGGGAGTTCTGATTGTTTATGCTAAATGGATGGCGAATTGAAGCAATTCACAACAGTTGTCAAATTACTTGTACAGTTTGTCAAATTTTCTTTACATGATTTTGAATTTTAGGGGGAGTAAGAAATTTCAGAAAATCCAAGAACATTAGAAAATTTGAAAAAGCCAAAAACATGATAAAACAAAAACGAGTTTTGTTGTGAAAAAGAGGAAAGTGGACTATCACAACACGCTAAAGAATTGGAAAGTCAAATGTGATAAACAATCTCACTGCAGATATGCCAGTAGGTTTTTATACATTTAGTTGATTGTTTTCGGGATATAAACCTAAATTCAAATACTTATTTCGTGGTGAACATCTCTCGGATATATAGGTAACCCCTGAAATCTTGTTTGAAGGGCTTTCTATTTCTGACATACTAGGTCTTTGTGCGTGATGATATCTGGGGCATTATACCTGGACTTCTGATTTTGCGGAAGCAATAGCCTAGTCCTCGTATAATGCTTTGCATAGCTTTAATCATAAAGCCCACCCTCAGTACAAAAAATGATGAAACATTGAAAAATGCTAATCATGTGCTGTTGAAGAAAAGATCCCTAAACGGGACACATCTAAAGACGAGCCATCATCTCTCTGCACGAACGGAAGTTCTGAACATAGCTCTCATGGTCTCGCATTACCCGTTTACAGATATCATTAGTGAACATTCACCTGTAAGACTGAATATAGAGGTCTGGATAAGGGAGTATATTCTGAGGTGGGACACGCGAATAAGTTTAAGTGCTTAAAACATTAATCTCGTATCTCGGAACAGTTGAACTTTGTGTAAAAATTTAAGTGGATCAGAATACTAACAATCTAAGTGAATTGTTTAGAACTTAAAATGCCTAAAGCTTAACGATGTTAGTGATCTATCTCATATGATCCTCTTACACAAACTCTAAAAATTATTGTCTGTATATATTTCTTTACTGCTTTCCATTTATATCAAAAATCCAAAAAGATTTTAGTGAGTTTTAGCATAAAGTTTTGAAAATTCAAAAAGATTTTATTTCATTTTATTTTCGACAACTGATGTTGAAAAGCTGATTTTCAAAATTCCTAGTGCTAAACTTGATGGACAGCAAGTGAGGGGGAGTTTGTTTGAAAAAGATTTGAAAGAAATGCTATTTTTACAAGGGGTTCATCAGAGAGTATCACTCTAAAATCATTTATTAATTGATTGATACCTGCAAGTGATATATAAATTTGTCAAATTTTAAATTTGTGAAATTTATTATGAGGTAGAGATGTGTGCAGGTTATCTAAGCTCCGATACCTAAGAAGAGAGCCAGGTTTCGATCCTGAGCAGAATGTGAGCCAGTAGATCAACATCCGAGGGGGAGAATAGTTGATGATGCCGATGAACTTAAGGAATCAAGAGATCTGATCAAGAGAATTAGAGTGAGATAAGAGCCAGGTCGATATCCTGGAAGATGAAAGAGACTGGAGATTGAGGATGCTTTACATTGTTAGATACTTCAAAAGAGTTCGGGAGGACTGATAAAGACTGAAGATTGAAGACTCGACACTGAAGACTTCGTCAACATCCGAAGGGGAGTCTGTTGGTGCATACGTCTGTCGACTTCGTCTTGTATCGAGTCTTGTTTTAAAATAGATAGATCAGGCTACGTAGTACGAGAAAACAGATTTTGTAGGTTATGAAGTGATTTCGCACGAAATTACTTTTAGGGTATTTCGCACAAAATAGCAGTTGTCTGTTTCGCACGAAATGACACCTGGTCATTTCGCATGAAACACCCACATCTATAAATACCTGTCATGCCTTGTCATTTGTAACTTTCCGGTTTCAGTACCGAACTGTTGCCGAAGTGTCTACTCGCTGTAATTTGTTGTCAAATCGATCAAAAGACAGTTTAAAGTGTATATCTAGCTGAATTACCTTGATGCGTCTGTTTCCGCCTTTCGTATCAAGCAAAAACTCTTCTTAATGACTCGTTCGGGTCAGCAAACAATCCTACTGATGGAGAGTGTGAAATCTGGTTTTTAAAGTGCTTATCATGTGTGTTTTATTACATTTTAGGCGGTTAAGTGTTTCGAATGTGATAACTACACGTTTTTGTGGTTTTACAGATTAACCGTCTAATTTGGTAAAGTTGGAGAGTTTAAAGATGATGTGGAACACCCGTGGATGATAAACATAGCAAAAGACGTTATTCGGGACTGGTGCGGATCGGAAAGGTTGGTTGAATATATAAGAGATGCATGAGAATGAAGTCCAGGGGTTGATTGATAATTAAATGGAAGTTCATATTCAGCTAAATGAGTTCCAGCATAATTAAAACATAGTCTACGGTTTCAAAACATAAGTTACGTTGGGAATATATGCATTCACAACAGGTTTAAACCGTAAGCTACAGTCCGAAACCGTAGCCTACGGTAGAAAGAGACGGGTGCTACATGTTAACTTGTGGATGACATTTAAAAGAAAAAAATAAATAAATAAAAGAAAGGAATTAAATGGAGTTCAAGTGAACGAGAAGTCAACAACATCATCATTGGGGACTTGACTTTTGAGAATTGACGGCAACACTAGAGTTTTGTTTGGGGACTCTTCATTAAAAACATCACAACATCATCACATCTTTAATGGAGAAGACTTTTTGATGGATGGGTTGTTTTGGTAGCCAACATCAAAACAACAAATATCACAATTGAGAAAAGGCATCACGTGCACAAGGAGTTAACCTCATCATTTTTTTAATATAAATCATCCACCAACTTGAGACCTTGGACTACGAGTGACTGTGATGAAAAGAAAACAACATCACGTACACTTGGGCCGAGAGATGCCCATGTTGGCGGCCATATTCACAAGGGGTTTTTTGGGCAGCCACTTTATTATATTTTTGGGCTCTTATACCCACAAAACATCATCATTGCCACGATTTGGGGGACAGCCGTAGAACAATTTTGAACGCTCAAACTCATCATCACCTAACATCATCCTTCATCATTCATCACACATCTTCCGCACGTACCGGTTCGATCATGTTTTCAACTTTCTACAAGGTCCTTGAAGATCGTACGAGTATCATGAGCGGCTAAATCTCTCGTGAACACTTCGGGTGAATGATTCTTGTGAGACACTTTTAATTCTAGTTTCTGTTTTGTATTAAGATTTGGATTTGTAGTCGGGTGACAGCCGGCTATTTGCGTGATTATATAATTTGTGTGACAGACAAATCCTGAGTGACAGTCAGAGTTATAATTATGTTTTGAATCCAATTATGCTTTTGTTGATTGAATAATTCCTATGTATGTTTTTTTAATATTTATCTGATCAATTAATATTAGGATTTTGAACTGCATAGGTAATTGGTAGATGTGACAGATTTACTATTCAATCAATAGCATCCAATAAAATCAGAACTAGGTTATTAGTAATTACAGAATCTGAATCCCGGAGTGATCACCTTTTCTCATCATTGTTTATTACAACTCAATCTTTTTCTTAATTGCAACTTGTTTCATGTGTTTTTAATTTCATATCAGTTTTATAATCATCAGTTAGTTTAGTAAAATTTACAAACAAAACGTGTAACACTAACCACATGCTCCTCGTGGATTCGACACCCGACTTACCCTGTCTATAGGTAAAGTTAGGTTATTATTTTTTAGTGGCCCACGACAGCCTCATCAAAATGGTGCCGTTGCCGGGGAGCTAGTGCACTTAGTGGTGCTTTACTTTTGTTTGTTTTCGTTTTGCATAAAAAATAAATTAAAAAAAAATCCAAGAATATTTGTTTTTTTTCTTTCTAGTTAGTTTTTATTTTATTTTATTTTTTTTGTTCAGTACTACTGTTAGTTTGTTATTTGTGCAGAAATGATGGCATCGAAATATGATTATGACCCATGCTCATGTTGCGGGAGCTATTATCACTGGGCTCAAGATTGTCCACATTCTGAACAAGGGTATTACCAACCGGATTATGGCTCCAGAGGATATCCAAACTACAATCAATCCGATAAAGGCAGGGACAGGCACAATCGTAACCCAAATTCAGATTTCTTGGAAGAGTATGGTTACGAGGGCAGTGATTATTTTCAAGAACGTGATCAAGTAGCTTTCGCTAAAAACTCTCCAAATGAGGTAGATAAGATATTAGAAGTAATCAACACCATCGTCAAGCGTTTAAAGGAAATCTACCAGTCTTTCGATGAGCAACAGAAGATCAATGAATCACTTGCCCAACAAATTGGATAGCTAACTGACCAATTTAATGAATTTTTAGAAAGAAAATCTGAGAGGTTGGAGACATTAGGATAAATGCCAGTTGAGGAAGTAACTCCGGTAAAAGTAATGGTTGATGATGTTGCTTCAGGGTTCAAAGAGAATATTTCCATTGCTACAGTTGGTATGGTTGAGGATGTTAGAGTGGAGAATGATGGAAAGTTAGGAGAACCGCTTATCCCAATCCAACTTGGGGATTTCAAGACGGATAACGCTTTATTGGATTTTGGAGCTAGAGTGAGTATTCTTCCAGGGTATGTTTATGACAGGTATGAATTGGGTCCATTGCAACAGGTTAATGCTTCTATGGTGTTAGCTGAATATTTACGAAAGAGGCCCTAGGGGATTTTGAAGGGATTGACTGTCAAGGTGGGTGATTTTTATTACCCATAAGATTTTGTTGTGTTAGATGTTGAGCCGTATATAGAGAAGGAACAACCGAGAGTGATACTTGGTAGACCGTTCTTGGCCACTGCAGCTGCTCAAATCAGTTGCAGGAATGGTACGGTTGATATGACCTACGGGAGCCGTAAGCTTTCTTTTGATTTTCTTTCACATTGTTTTGATTATTCTCTTACAAATACTTGTCCATGGGCTTTTGTTACTTACAAGAGCCATTCTCTAATGTGTGACGATATCCCGAAAGAGAGTGTTGTTATGATTGACAGGTCGAAGGAGGAAAAGGTCGTGAAGGATAAAGTGGTCAAATCACTGTGGTGGCTCAAGATGAGAAACAAAAAGCGTTCGGTCAAGTTAGAAAAGGAGTCACCAAAGGATGCAACCAAATCCAAGAAGAGTCCACTTGAGGTGAATATGGGTGAATTCTCACAGTCGATAGATTTCGATAACCCGGATCATTTGGATGCCATATGGAATGAAGGATGGCAGTGGGATACTAACCATTCACCAGCATAAGTGTTCTTTGCACGAGAGATGCCATTTAAACCACCTTGAGCATATCAGGTATGGTTTGGCTGAAGACCTATAAACTTAGCGCTCTCGGGAGGCAGCCCAAGGATGTAGAGTAGTGCATATTTGTTTTGTTTTGCGTGAGTATTTTTTGCAGGTTAACAGGTTATTAATCTCTACAGATGCAACGATCCAAGTGTGGGGATGTTTGGTGAAGTCCTCGTTCGTTCTAGTTGCAATTGCGGACAATGCATGGATTAGAGTTCAGTCAGAACTGTCCATACTCAATCTCCATTTGGACAGGGATGATTTGCATACTAATTGTAGAGATTGACCCGAGTAATTGTTGGACACGGCCGCGAATGAAATGCTATACGGTCCTGGTGGAACATGACGTATGATGCTTCTATGCTTTAAATCAGGGGAGTCTGTTCCACTTTTATTATTACATTTCTATTGGTGTTTTTGGTGGTGTTAAACTCTATGTGTTAGGGAATGTGTTTTAGTTATTTGTGTTAGGGATTGGCCGCTTATGGGATGGTTTGGTTGTTATTCCCAGGTTTCTTTTAAAAGCATTATACATTGGGGACAATGTCGCCCAAGTGTGGGGATACGGAAACCCGGGAAGGGAAAGGCTTGGGTCAAGAGTTTGAAAGAGGTTGAAGGTGATTGAAAACAATGAAAAGCGAAAAAATTGAAAACTTTGAAAACTTTTGTCTCAAGTATGCCTGAACTTCATGAAAACCAACATTTTCAATAGCTAAAGGGTTCCTACTGATATTAAACTAACTTAGATCCCTAGTCATGGTTGTCCCTTTAAGTTTCATGAGAGTATTTCTGACAGGTTTTATGAAATAGTTGAGAAGAGATGCCTAACTAGGGGTAACATGCTTTAGGAATTACACATGCTACGTGTCGGTAACCCATATTCCTTTTGCTTTAGGAATTACACATGCTACGTGTCGGTAACCCATATTCCTTTTGTTCAGTGAGATATTTGAGCCTACTTCATTATTAGTTGAATTGCAATAAATGTTCATTTGCTGAGAGTAGGCCATATGTTGCTTTGTGTTAGAACTTGTGTGGTTTGATACATGCTGAGACTGTGGTTTGGCGTATGCACATAAATGATAAAGGCATTAGGATTCCTTCATTGTTTCATATGTTGATTGTGATTTCACCCACCTTAGTTAACCATGTTGAGGCTTATACCTTTCGTTTGCTACACCTTGTTTGACACGTTTGATTACCAATTATGAATGACAATTGTGTGTTACACGTTTGTTGAAAAAAAAAAGAAGAGAAAAAAAATGAAAAGAGAAAAAAAAAAGAAAAGAAAGAAAAAGAAAAAAAATCATTATTATATTCGTGTTAAGTAAATGGGTGAAAATAACCCAAAGTGTTGGTAGTTTTGTGAATAAAGTCGTCATGGTTTGGTATTCATTTGTGTTCACCAATAAATATAAAAAAAAGCCAAAAATAATTCCTTACCTTTACCCTTAACCCAAAACCCGTAAGTTCTTTTGATATGTGTGATGTTATTTGATAAAGTGGAGGTGTGATTGCTATACAAGCTTATAATTGCAAGGTAACATAGTTGGTTTTGAGTGAAATATATACTAGCACATTACACGCTAGTCTTGATTGAACCGAGGGGAGTGATTATTGTGAGGGGCCTGTGGCATGTGTGTAGTATCATGAGCATGTTAGTTTTAGTTAGGCAAGTCTTAAGTTGTTTTAAATGCGTATCATTTATCTGTCAGATTGTCAATCTCGATTGTGTCAGTCTATGGGACGGGTATGACTTAGGATCTTAAATTGTTAATTCAGTAAGGGATTTAATGGTGATTTGTTAACACGGTGAGTAATGTTTGTAATGGTTGCTTGAGGACAATCAATGTTAAGTGTGGGGATGTGATGGAGAGTGTGAAATCTGGTTGTTAAAGTGCTTATCATGTGTGTTTTATTACATTTTAGGCGGTTAAGTGTCTCGAATGTGATAACTACGTGTTTTTGTGGTTTTACAGGTTAACCGTCTAGTTTGGTAAAGTTGGAGAGTTTAAAGGTGATGTGGAACACCCGTGGATGATAAACATAGCAAAAGAGGTTATTCGGGACTGGTGCGGATCGGAAAGGTTGGTTGAATATATAAGAGATGCATGAGAATGAAGTCCAGGGGTTGATTGATAATTAAATGGAAGTTCATATTCAGCCAAATGAGTTCCAGCATAATTAAAACATAGTCTACGGTTTCAAAGCATAAGTTACGGTGGAAATATATGCATTCACAGCAGGTTTGAACCGGAAGCTACGGTCCGAAACCGTAGCCTACGGTAGAAAGAGATGGGTGCTACATGTTAACTTGTGGATGACATTTAAAAGAAAAAATAAATAAATAAAAGAAAGGAATTAAATGGAGTTCAAGTGAACAAGAAGTCAACAACATTATCATTGGGGACTTACTTTTGAGAATTGACGGCAACACTAGAGTTTTGTTTGGAGACTCTTCATTAAAAACATCACAACATCATCACATCTTTAATGGAGAAGACTTTTTGATGGATGGGTTGTTTTGGTAGCCAACATCAAAACAACAAATATCACAATTGAGAAAAGGCATCACGTGCACAAGGAGTTAACCTCATCATTTTTTTAATATAAATCATCCACCAACTTGAGACCTTGGACTACGAGTGACTGTGATGAAAAGAAAACAACATCACGTACACTTGGGCCGAGAGATGCCCATGTTGGCGGCCATATTCACAAGGGGTTTTTTGGGCAGCCACTTTATTATATTTTTGGGCTCTTATACCCACAAAACATCATCATTGCCATCATTTTGGGGGACAGCCGTAGAACAATTTTGAACGCTCAAACTCATCATCACCTAACATCATCCTTCATCGTACGAGCATCATGACCGGCTAAATCTCTCGTGAACACTTCGGGTGAATGATTCTTGTGAGACACTTTTAAATCTAGTTTTTGTTTTGTATTGAGATTCTGATTTGTAGTCGGGTGACAGCCGGCTATTTGCGTGATTATATAATTTGTGTGACAGACAGACAAATCCTGAGTGACAATCAGAGTTATAATTATGTTTTGAATCCAATTATGCTTTTGTTGATTGAATGATTCCTATGTATGTTTGTTTTAGATCAATTAATATTAAGATTTTGAGCTGCATAGGTAATTGGTAGATGTGACAGATTTACTATTCAATCAATAGCATCCAATAAAATCAGAACTAGGTTATTAGTAATTACAGAATCTGAATCCCGGATTGATCACCTTTTCTCATCATTGTTTATTACAACTCAATCTTTTTCTTAATTGCAACTTGTTTCATGTGTTTTTAATTTCATATCAGTTTTATAATCATCAGTTAGTTTAGTAAAATTTACAAACAAAACGTGTAACACTAACCACATGCTCCTCGTGGATTCGACACCCGACTTACCCTGTCTATAGGTAAAGTTAGGTTATTATTTTTTAGTGGCCCACGACAGCCTCATCACCTACACATATTCCTTACCATTGTTGCACTGAAACTGTTTAATTTTTCGCTCAAATTAGGTATTTGTATAATTATAAAAATGAGTAAAAGTTGCAAAGACTTGTGACTTGTTACTTATTGGATATGTCCACAAAAAATTGGTGTAATAATCAAGGAACAGTATGTAGTAACGATGCCCACCGGTACTAAGAACCGGTGCGGTCCATAAGTCACTACGAATAATATCAAAAGGTAATGATGTTTTATTAAATGAATCATAAAATGGAAGTTTAACACCTTTGCCAAAAATGCAAGGTTGACAAATAACATTACTAGGTTTTCCAAAATCAATACATGAAGAAGATTTTAACGAATGCAATAAATGTTGTCTCGGGTGCCCAAGTCGTTAATGCCAATGGTCCCGGGATATGGCAGCAAAAGTAGAAGGCTGGGAGGAGAGACCCTGGAGGGGAGTGGTGAGAGGATGAAGATCACTCGAGCTATTGCATCGTAGGATAGGAGCCTTGGTCTTGAGGTCCTTCACAAGAAAACCGAAAGGATCAAATTCAATAGAAATTAAATTATAAGTAGTTAGGTGACGAACAAAGATTAGGTTCTTAATTAGTTGTGGTGCATAGAGGACATTATTTAATTTTAGGGGTGGGAATGAGGGCGGTAAGGTGGGGTTGCCCTGTCCAAGAACGGGAATGGTCACGCCATTTCCAACTGTAATATTTTTAGAGGTGCAAGAATTAAAAATTGGGA
Source organism: Helianthus annuus (assembly GCF_002127325.2). Classification (NCBI taxonomy): domain Eukaryota; kingdom Viridiplantae; phylum Streptophyta; class Magnoliopsida; order Asterales; family Asteraceae; genus Helianthus; species Helianthus annuus. Next base: position 152,533,983 of record NC_035435.2, read on the forward strand.
AATGTTACCTCGCTGGTTTGTCATGTGCCAATGGCTCCCGTGTCCATAATGCCAATCGGGTCCGGTGTATTTAGTGATAAGGTGTAAAGGGACTGGGCAATGTCAGTAGGAACAGGGCCTACAGTGTAGGCTTGAGATGGGGATGAACCAGGAACTCTGGCTTCTGGATTAGGTCTGGGTGTCGACGGGTATGGGCAGGGTGGACTCGGGTTACCTGCAGGCCACTGTGAAGGCTGATGCTGCTGATTTTGCAAGAGAGAACTCCACCGGTGTGATGCCCATGACTGTGGAAAGACTATGTAGGGATGCTGAATCGAGGGGGAGTGGCCTCGTCCTCGCGGTTGATGTTTCCATGACCTCTACCCCTCCCCCAGAAGCAGCCACGGTTGCGTTCTGAGTGGCTACTAAGTGATTCGTTTGGGGGAGACGGGGCTGTTACAACTGCTGCCAGGGCTGTACCAGAGGAGGTAACCCTGTATTTTCTTTTGGATTCTTCCATTATCAAAAAATAACGTGCCTCATTGAAGTCGGGTAGTAGTTCTCTGTTTTGTAGGATAGTAGAGATGCCACCATATTGCTCAGTAAGACCGGTGAGCAGCTGTAAAACAGGGCGTTGGTTGTCGATAGGAGCATTGACACTTGCAAGTTGGTCTGACAGGAGTTTAACCTGTTGACAGTAGGTTGACATGTTTGGAAAATTTTCCAAACGAATATTGGAAAACTCCTATTGAAGAAAAACATATCTGGTTCTTTTGTTGTCCTGGAAAAGGTTAGCCAAGGTGGTCCAGGCATCATAGGCTGTTTGACCCAGAGTAAGGATGATGTGAAGAAGGTCAATCGATATTGTGCCATATATCCATTGTTTGACAATGGCATCCAGGCAAGTCCAAATCTTTAGAAGTAGTAGAAACAACAGCCTTAGCCGCTTCAGTATCAAAGAAGGTAGCAACCAGTGCTTTCTGTTTGGGGTTTATAAAACAACTCTCCTAAAACCCTTAAAACACCGCAATACATCCTAAAAGAGTTAACTGCCATTTTCGTCCCTGTGGTTTGGTCACTTTGGCCATTTCAGTCCATTTTTCAAAAATGCGCCATTTTCGTCCCCCACGTTCTGGAAATGTGCCATTTCAGTCCAAAAATCATAACCCAGTTAAGTCAGTGTAACACCAGTTCTTATAAATCAAGCTTTAACGTATATTTTGCGAAAACATTCATGTAATTAATGATTACATACATTGGAAATACGGGATTAAAGAAAACTTTTACAAATTATAGTAATACCACATAAAGTGGTTTAATTCGCCGTTTTAAAATAACGACGAAACAACATTGCGGAAGTTTATTTAACGCGTGTTCGGTTCTTGCTCGAAGCTTGATCTTCATCCGGGACTCTTGACATTCACCTGTGATCAAAACCAACTTAAAAGTTAGTTTTGATAATTAAACGATTAGTGCAACAAGGATGATTGAGTCGAATAATCGAATTAAACAAGGAAATCGAGAAATTCCAACATGGATGTCTTGATCCAAAAACAAGGATATAAAACTGGCCTCCACCGTAAGTAACTTACGGTGGCACCGTAAGTTACGGTGGCCCCTGGTATAAAGTGCCCCTACCGTAATTCAGTAGGAAGCTACCGTAAAGCTTTCAGCTCCACCGTAACTTACGGTGGGTACCGTAAGTTACGGTGGCCCCTGTATCAGAACTCCCATTTTTGCCGCTTTTGACACGAAAACTTCCGTATCTTTTAATCCGCTTGTCCGATTGACCTACCGTTTCTTCCTACATGATTGTAATTTGATTCTCCACATCATGGAGTTAAAATCTGACATCCGGCTTAATAAATTTTGAGACTTTTATATCTTCGGCTTATTACCTTTTTACAAAATTTTGACCCGTTTATGCATTTATCAAACAAGCATATTTGTTTGATCATTATTTCACATGAACCACTTCAATTCAATATTTTCTACCAAGTTAGATTCTAATTTCGGGTTTCTTATATATTCTAACCCGTTATCGCTCGTATGCTTATTGACCCGTTAAGGGTATTTAAGTACATCTTTAGACTTAAATCATGCTTCTATTGGGTTACATCATATCCTCTTTTTTTATACGAATTCCAAGGACTAAATTTAAACAAGACGCTTATTTCAAAACAACTTTTTAAAAGTTGTTTGCCCTACTTACCCCTCAAGGGCTTTTTGGCCAATTTTAGCCCTTCATTTATACGACGAAGGACTTCTACTATTATTTGACCAAAATGTCGCTTTTAGCTATAATTCTAAGCATGCGTACCTGGCTCGGGTCGTAAGATTGACCCGTTTGAATACCTTTCGCTATTACTTTCTAGTTAATAGCCATACGAACCATGTGTTAATTCCTGTGATCACAAACTCAACAAGCGATCATCAAATATTGTTAATAAATGGTGTTAACAACACCATTTGACCCGTTTAGTCGAAGTGACTAATTATAGTTATGAGATGGTATTTAATTACCATTTCATCCCTTTAACCTATTCCGATTTATTCTTTAAATTCATCTTGCTTAAAAGCCGTTTCTTGCTTTGTTTGACCCATTTTGACTTGTGTCAAATGATGTTCTTTCAAATCCTTTTTATTTATACGTTAACTCATGTCCGGATTACCATTCTATCGTTTTTGCCCTTTTTACCATAACTTATGGCTTCTTGACATTCCCACTTATTACGACATGCATTATAAGTAATTGGTAGTAAGAATAAAAAGGTGTAAGCTTAACTTACCTTGCATCCGTTACACGCTTTTTCCTTCACACTTGATTCGTTTGACCCGTTTCCTTTCCAAGCCTCCACCTAGCTTGTCAAGCGTCAAACTATCATTATAGTTCGTAAGACGGTCAAATTAGTCATTATTACCTACGACTATTCCACCTAATGAACTCCGTGTTGATTCTACCATTCGACTTCACCATTGATTAGTTTGACTTTTAGAAGTCAACTAGCTTTAATCATACTGTAGGCGTAATTAAGTTAAATCATCGTTATGATTAGAATCCGTTTTAACCCAAATTTCACGTAATTAGTCAAACTAGCCAATTACATATTTCTCTCATGAAATCTTCTTTTTAATATTCATTCAGGCATTTTAACAAACATCTTGTAGGCGAGATTTTGTACACATATTTTCTCTAATTATGGTCATCATTTTAACCAAGTTTTAGTATCAAAATCATGCCTCTATGTCTTGTGTACATGAACTACACCTAGAACTAGTATCACAACATCTATGTTCATCCATCTAACACCTTAATTCAAGTGTTTATCATATTTCTACAAAACCCATTTAACACATGATAGGGTAATTATCAAATCCCTAGTTTCGGCCTCAATTCATCAAGTTTTCAACTAGGGCTTGTTTCTAAACGAAGATTTCATCATAATAACACTTATATACATCAACATTCATTCCAGATTTTTGATTATGATTGTTCATCATAATCTCAAAGTATCACCAAATTACAAAATTTGACATACCTTTCGATCCTCTTGACTTGGTGATCGTTTATACGCGTTCATGCATTGATTTGGTCTTGAATTGATCCTTCAATTTGAAGATATTGTTTGAGCTAGGGTTTCTAACCCTCTTGTCCTGCTCCTGTCGTTTCCCACGCACACACACACACACACTCTATGTTTGTGTAGTGTTTTATGTTTTGTTTTTAATAAAACAAGTTTCTTTGTTAGCAACTTTAGTCCCGCATGTTTTGTAACTTTATAAAAGGGTTATTACCCATATTTTCTTCATTGTTTTAAGACACCTTTTTAACTAGGTTAATGTTCCTAGCTTCTTGGTGAATTCGGGAAAGTTATGACTTAGTTTATTTTAAGTCCCGTTAACTCGGGCCTCTTATAAACTCTACTTCCTTAAAAGCTCTTATTCACTTTTAATTAATATTAGGATTGTTCACTTGATTCCTAATATTTTCCGGTTTACTTTTACCGCTAACGGTACTTTCCCCGTCTTTAGTATTAACGGGGTTCAATTACCAAACCTGTTTTCAGGGTGTTACAGTCAGTTAGTAAATAAGGACTGACTGTGTAAATTTGTAACATAAAGGACCATTTAAGTAAATATTAAACACCACCACCACTAGCCCTGCCACCACCACCACTCCGCTGCCACCACCACCGCCACCACAGCCCTGCCACCACCACCACTCCGCTGCCACCACCACCACCACCGCCACCACAGCCCTGCCACCACCACCACAGCCCTGCCACCACCGCCACCACAGCCGGTTCATCATCATATCAGACGAGAGAGGGAGATGCGGGAGAGAGAACCGGCGACGGTGGGGCTGCCTTCCCCAGATGATGACGATGATGACGTTGATGGTGGTGGTTCCGGCGGCGGCGGTGGTGACCATGCTACTGTTCATCGTCTTCCCCAAAACGGTCAACAGAAGTCAAACGGCCTAATTCTCGATCAATACCGGATAATATTCAAATTAAACTTGCAGAAACATTGTACAAGTATAAACATACCGATTGGGTGATTAAAACCGATCCGGTATCGCGTGCAACGGCGTGGCGACAGTCTCCGGCGACGGGTATTCCGGCGAGACTTGCAGACGATGAACAGAGGGTATTTTCGAAGGGGTAAAGGATTTTGAAGGGTGTGAGAGTTTCGTATGGGTTCAGGGACTCTAAATAACACAACAATTTGACACTTAATCGACAAACTTCTATGGATTAATTCCACTTTGAATTTTTTATAAAAACTCCGATTTCACGTGGTGTCAGGCATGCTTATTGAACAATTACAAAGCGTGGGGAGTTGTTTACGATCTGTGAGAGTGGTGGTGGCAGCGGAGTGGTGGTGGTGGCAGGGCTGTGGTGGCGGTGGTGGCAGGGCTGTGGTGGTGGTGGCAGGGCTGTGGTGGCGGTGGTGGTGGTGGCAGCGGAGTGGTGGTGGTGGCAGGGCTGTGGTGGCGGTGGTGGTGGTGGTGGCAGTGGAGTGGTGGTGGTGGCAGGGCTATGGTGGCGGTGGTGGCGGTGGTGGTGGCAGCGGAGTGGTGGTGGTGGCAGGGCTAGTGGTGGTGGTGTTTAATATTTACTTAAATGGTCCTTTATGTTACAAATTTACACAATCAGTCCTTATTTACTAACTGACTTAACTGGGTTATGATTTTTGGACTGAAATGGCACCTTTCCAGAACGTGGGGGACGAAAATGGCGCATTTTTGAAAAATGGACTGAAATGGCCAAAGTGACCAAACCACAGGGACGAAAATGGCAGTTAACTCCATCCTAAAATACACCCCGTATATGAAAAGTGGGCCCGAAATACTTTCATTTTAATAAAAATCAAATAAAACGAAAATCAGGGATCGCTCGCGGGGCTCGACCATGATGGTGGTGTGCTTCGCGGGGCGCGACAAGCTGGCCACCAGGCTCAGCCCGGTTCCGAAACGTGGCTATTGCTCGACGTGGCTAGATCCCTGACTCAGCCAAGCTAGAACCTAGTCTAGATGGCTCGCGGGCCGCGAAACCCCTTCGTGTATCTCTCGCGGGGCGCGAGGAAGGGTCGACCAGGCCCTATAAATAGAGGCCATCGGCTTCAGTTGAGAATTCGTTCAAAATCAAAAACTCTCTCTCAAATTTCTGATAGTAATTATAGTATCGGGTATAATACCCCCTAAATAGCGAAACTCTGCCTCGTTGTAAGTATTATAACCCCCGTTTACGTATTAGTTACTCTGCCCGATTGATCTAGAGCTCCGTAACGCATGTCTAGGCTCTGCCCGACTCAGTCGTTGGAGTTCTGTCTCGGGGGGAAGGTAGAGCTAATGTAAATTTGGGTTATTATCCTAACGCGTGTGCATTGTTTAATTTAATAGATTATAAACCAGGAAGTCACAAGGAAATACCTAAATTAGCAAAGTGAGTGATTCCTCTTTTCATAAATTGTTGAGAAAAATGCCCGGATAGTCCCTGTGCTTTCACCTTTTTTCACCTATAGTCCCCAGCTTTTTAAAATTACCTGAATAGTCCCCAACTTTTCATTTTTTGTTCCCGGATAGTCCCTGGCGCAGAAGAAGGTTAGTTTTTTCAGTTAAGTGAGTGTAAAATTACTAAAATACCCTTAATAATTAATAAAAAACCTAATCCTTTTACCCACCCCCACCCCTCTTTCCTTTTCTTCCCACTTTCCCCTCTTCTTCTGATCTTGAACGACCAAATCACCATCACCACCTTCACACCTTCAGACCTCCACTCCGGCACCTGCTCCGACACTGCCGTCACACCGCCTTCATCGCTGCCATCACGACCTCCACTCCGGCACCTGCTCAGTGTAGTGCTTTGTTGAAGAAGTGAAGTTGGTGGTTGTCGGAAGTTGTACTAATAAAGCTGTGATTTCACTGTTTTGAGTGGTGAAATACTCTGTTTTGTAATTGTGGTTTTAAGATGAAAGAATAGAGGGGAGAAAATGGTTGCCTAAGTAGAGTTGATGCTCATAAATGGCAACTTTTGACATTAATTATTGATTTTTAAACATCATTTGATACTCACTCAATACTGTTGCTGCCTTATTTCTCCTATTCTGTTACCTTTTCTATACATTTCGAATTATTTTTTTCTAGCCTTCTGCAACATAGTTTTCTTGCATCTTGACCATTGATCTTGGCCCCTCATAACCATCTCTCTTTATCGTTCATCTTCTTCTTCCCTTGATTTCTTAACTCTGGTTTCCAGTCAGCTTTAACAAGCGATTCGCCTAATAACTCAGCAATATCTGTGGCTATTGCTTTGGCTTTCATAATATATGGAAAAGTTTCCTCCTTGAAATGATTCGACAGCCATAGATACATAGACATGACTTGCTGCTTACACTCAAGATCCCACAACTCTGTATCGTTTCTAGCAGAACACTTTGGCATCCCCATAGCTAAACTAACAGACACGTGAGCAAATCTTAATAAATGATACGTCGCTTTTCGATTCCTGATATTAATCCGAGCAAAACAAAAGGTATCGTCTTCCAGAGTCATATTAGCAACCTTTTTAATATGATCATGTTTACACAAGAAGTAAGATCCGTATTGTAAGCCCGTCGATAACTACTAGAAATTCTCCTTATCTAAAGGTTCGATTGCCAAAAGCCAAATAGGACTTCAACAAATACCCATTTTTGGTTTCTGTGAATCTTTGTAAAGCATTACATATAATATAACCAATTACAGGTGGATAATAAGTTACAAAACATGTTACCAATCAATTGTCCTTAACAACGTGTAAAAAATAAAGCTGTGAAGGTGGTGATGGTGATTTGGTCATTCAAGATCAGAAGAAGAGAGGAAAGTGGGAAGAAAAGGAAAGAGGGGTGGGGTGGGGTGGGTAAAAGGATAGGTTTTTTATTAATTATTAAGGGTATTTTAGTAATTTTATACTCACTTAACTGAAAAAACTAACATCCTTCTGCGCCAGGGACTATCCGGGAACAAAAAATGAAAAGTTGGGGACTATTCAGGTAATTTTAAAAAGTTGGAGACTATAGGTGAAAAAAGATGAAACCACAGGGACTATCCGGGCATTTTTCTCTAAATTGTTTTTACAAAATCTCAATTGTTTTAACTTATATTTAACAGTGATTGAGTATTTGTATTCTACAATTATCGTCAGTATGTTGGGGTTTTGTATACAAAATTTATTACTACACTGTGAGTAGTAACATTACCACAAGTCAGGATTGGCAGTACCGTGGGTGGTAATTAAAATAGATATAAACAAATGTAATTGTTGGATTGCCCTCAATGCTGTCAAATGATAAACCTGTTTTGATTAATCTGGGATTCACTCGCCAGCATTTCTTGCTGATAAAATGTTTTTAAACGCGTTTCAGGTAACAAAATGTGAAAGCCAAATAGAAGCTAGCTGGAGAGCACTAAAGGCTTGGAAAAGTGGCTATAAAAGTTACCTAAATAAAGAAGAAGTTTTATTTCAATAAATTTAGGGTTTATCCCTAAAAATATGTTTGTAATAGAAACTTGGGTTTTTCCCATACATTTATTAATTATAAAATGTGGTGTTTTACTCTGATAACATATTTCCTAACTAGGGTCCTGATGAAATTTTCCGCTGCCAAATTAATAAACACCGATACCACCGGCTCTGAGTAGCTCGCGGTCGCCCGCCTCCCGGGGCAGGGGTCGGGGGTTGCGATAGTTTAGATGGTCATAGATGGTAACCTCTGCAAAAATTCTGGAAAAGTTCTGCCCAAGTGGGGTAATGGGCTGGGCGGCTTCAACCTCTAGGGTTATAGTTACAAGATTTTTAATGTTGGAGACGGTCATAACAAGATGAAGTTTGCTATGCATAACAGAGAATGGGATGAAAGAGAAGATCAGAAGTAAAGGAAGAGGCAGTGACGGAGGCAGGGTTAGGGTTAGGATCGAATGATGATACCATGTAAGATACGTGAATTCTCTGTTGCCTTTCATTGATTGAGACTCACAATATATACAAGAGGCTAAGAGATATTCTCTCAATCCATATTAAATGCATATGATACTATACAATCATTTATATACATATACACTATCTATTATACATCTCCGAAAAGTTTGCGAGTTACCTAATGATAACAAAATGTTACAAAGTATTATAAAAAGTACTATCAAGCATTACATAATGAAGGGAAAAGATGAAATAGGAAGGTTAGTTTGGGTAGGAAGGATAGGAATCAATAAGAGGAGGACATGTGGCAAAGATGAAAAAACATAATGAGAGACATTTTTGTCAAAACTCACCATCTTCAAAAAAACCCAGCATCTACAATTCATTTCTCTTCCCCGTATACTCAAATCTACCATTTTCAAAACCATAAACTACCACATCACAACCAACACCACCACCTCCACCACTACCTACGATCACCGCCATCTTGCCGGAAACTAGATCTGAAACCACCACCACCATCTTCAACCACCTGTTGGGTTTTTCAGATCTGAAACCACCATTCCACCATCCACCGCCACTGCTCCACCACCCACCGCCTCCGTAACAAGTTCGGCCACGGTGTATCGAAGTTCTTTCTCCGTCCACTGTCGTTAATCGGAGTTCTTTTGTAAGTTGTGTTATTTTTTATTTTCATTGCATTTTAGGTTATCAAACCCCAATTTCGTTTTTCACCTCATTATGTTTTAGTTAGAGTTCTTTTCATTTTTGTTCTTCTGGATGATAAAGCAGAGGTATGACCATGCTAAAATAGAAGCATGATCATGTTGGAACAAAGGCATGACCACGTTAAAACCCATTGCGTTTTAGAACCTGCAGTGTAAAGAACATGATCATGCTAAGACAGAGGCATGATCACGTTGGAACTAAGGCATACCCATGTTAAAACTACATTGCTTTTTAGAACCTATGTTAAAACTCCATTGTTTTTTAGAACCTGCAGTGCAAAATATTGATTTTGGGTTTCATTACGTCTTACACCTGGAGTGTAAAGAACATGATCATGCTAAAATAGAAGCATGGTAATGTTCGAACAAAAGCATGGCCATGTTAAAACATTAACATGGCCATGTTAACACTCCATTGCTTTTTAGAACCTACAATGCAAAATATTGATTTTTGGTTTCATTGCGTTTTACAAGAAAAGAACATGATCATCCTAAAATAGAAGCATGGTCATGTTGGAACAAAAGCATGACCATGTTAAAACATAAACATAGCCATGTTAAAACTCCATTGCTTTTTAGAATCTGTAGTGTAAAATCTTGATTTTGGGTTTCATTGCATTTTAGAACTGGAGTGTAAAAGAACATCAAAGAACATGATCATGTTAAAAGGGAAGCATGATCATATTGGAACAAAGACATGACCATGTTAAAACATAAACATTACCATGTTAAAACCAATTACGTTTTAGAACCTGGATGTTGGAACAGAGGCATGACCATGTTAAAACAAAGGCATGGCTATGTTAAAACAGAAGCATGACCATGTTAAAACAAAGGCATGGCCATATTAAAAGAGAAACATCACCATGTGAAACCCATTGTGTTTTAGACCTGGAGTGTACGTTTTCAGAATTTGTGTGCAAAGAACATGATCCTGCTAAAACATAAACATGATCATGTTAGAATAGAGACATGACCATGTTAAAACATAAACACGACCACATGAAACCCGATTGCGTTTTAAAACCTGGGTTATAGTGTGTTGTTCTATCCATTGCGTTTTACGCATCTGGGTTTTCGAAAAAAATTCAAAAGTATAGCATTAGTGTGCTCATTTTAAAGATAAAAAACGTTCGTTTTTATAGTGCAATTTTTATAAAAAGATATTGTTGTATGAAAAAGTTATTAACGTTTTAAAAACGATGGGGAATTGGAGGAGAGAGAAACTATTACTTGGATGGACTAGAATCTCAAACTAACTCACGCGCCTAGGTCATTGATTATTTAACAGGTAGTCAAGATTACTTTTTAGGCTTATTACCAAAATAAACTTTCTAGTTTATCCTGACCCATGTAATGAATATTAAAAATATCACCGCCATCATTTGAAACATATGGATGGGGATGTTTTGAAAAAATACATACATAAGGGGACTGGGGGTGGGAACTTTTGTTCCCGTGATAAAACTCCATAACGCGTGATACAATGAATTAAGCCACCGCCACTCCTCAACTTCAACGCGTGGAATTCAATTTCCGTGATATATTTCACGCGTGATGGAAGGTATGATGTGAGGGGGTGTGAGGGTTTATTGTTGGGTGTTGTGAGTGATGACTGACGACCATTGCCACTAAAAAAGGTTGTGAGTGATGGAAAAATAGCTGATGACATGGCGGAACTTGATTGGGTGTTGTACGTGTTGAGTGAGTGATGAGTGATGACCACCCCCACCCCTAATAACGTGACTTTCATCTTCTGAAAGGGACGCCGTTCTAATGAAATAAATTATAGAAATAATGCAAGAGGATTGGAAAAATTGTCAAAAGCAAGATATCGATAGCCGTTGACTTGGAAAGACTTGGAAAAAGTGAGCATAGAGTAAGCCATTTCAACACTGTTTTGATTTATTATATCAGAACCTTTCAAAGACTATGAGATATATTACAAAAGGTTTGGTTGTAGTATTTCTGATCAAAACTTCTGAAATAAAAAAACAACCCACCAAGATTCAAATGAAACATATACAAACATATTCTGAGCTTTCTTTATTCTTAATTCTCATCTTTTCCAATGGTAAATCATTGTCTTTTTAGTCTGTATCACCAACACACACACTAAACTAAACTATTTTTGTTCTGACTTCTGAATGCAATTTTCATTCACATTTGTAGGAACTTCAGGGGCTACTATTTCGGTTATCAATGACTGTGGCTTCACTGTTTGGCCTGGGATTTCTGGCATCCATGGTAGGCCTGAAATCTCTAGCAGCCCTGCTCTCAATATCACTGGATTCGAGCTCGCACAGGGGAAGAGTCAGACCTTACAAACTCCAGAAGAATGGGACGGCCAAATCTGGGGTAGGACCGGTTGCACCTTCAATGAGTTGGGTCATCTGTCATGTAAAACAGGCGACTGTGGCTCTGGTGAAATGGAGTGCAACGGAAGATCAGCAACCTCGCCTGTAACGCTTGCAGAGTTCAAAGGCACAAGATTTAAAGATTATTATTATGATGTCAGTCTTGTCAATGGCTATAATTTACCAATGACTATGGAGGCCACTGGTGGGTCAGTTAACAGTTTACTTAGTTGCATGAAGACAGGTTGTGTCGATGATTTGAATAAACGTTGCCCAACGGAGCTGATGTTGGAGGGTGGGGGAGGGTGTCAAAGTCCATGCCAGGTATCTGACAAGCTGGAGTATTGCTGCAATTCGCCGTTTTCTTGCAAGCCGACGCCATACAGTCGGTTGTTTAACTCAGCGTGCCCAAGATCCTATAGTGCTGGGTTCTTCCATACTTCCTATTGGTGTGATAGTGCCAATTACACGGTCCGATTTTGTCCCCCTTCTGACACATTTTCAACTATCAAAGTTGGCGGCCAACTCAATTACTACGACCAACTTGTCTCCATCCGCGGGAATTTCACATTAGGATTCTTCGATAGCGATGGTAGTTACTTGGGAATTTGGTACACCAATGATGCTGAAGCCCGAAAAGTATGGGTAGCCAACCCAAACAAACCAATAATATCATCATCAGCAGGCATCATTGCTCTCTCCATCGACCCCAACACCGGAAACTTGATCATCACTTCTGAAGGGACTACTCTGATGAATATTACTGATGTTCAAGCTGGTCCAAACCCAAACGTGACTGCAATACTTGAAGACACAGGTAACTTCCGGCTGATCAACGAAATTGACAAGAGGGTTTTGTGGCAGAGTTTTGATCACCCAACTAACGTGCTTTTACCGGGTATGAAGCTTGGGTTTAATAAGACTACAGGGCAGAACTGGACCCTGACTTCCTGGTTGAGTAAAGAATTCCCTCGTTCGGGAGCATTTACTTTAAGCGTGGAAGTTGACGAAGAAGGATATCACTCATTAATGATTCGTCGACAAGGCCAACCCTACTGGGTGAGTAGTCTAACTTTTCAAAGATCATTTGATGATCTGTTTGCATTAAATCACCCAGGTAGGCAACCTTACTATACGATAACTTCTGTTAACAGCAAGGAAGAAACGTACTTGAGTTATGAGAGTAGTTATCTTGAGTTTCCAATGTGGATTTTGACACCAGAAGGGCGAATTACTGATGATGATAGTTCTGTGTTTTGGACTCCTGAATTTTGTTATGGGGACGATTCAAGTAATGGTTGTGTAGAGTCCAGTTTCCCCCAATGCAGGAATTTGACAGTTGTTACCTATAACTTTGATGAGAGAAATGGAGAGTTTGATCCTCGCACTGCAAGTGCTACTGATAGCAACTCAAGCCTAAGTATCAGTGATTGTTTTGCTAAATGCTGGAATGATTGCAGTTGTGTGGGGTTTAAAAGCCATACCATCAATGGAACCGGCTGTGATTTTTGGAGTGGAAGCAATAGTTTTTTGGTGTACCCGATTGAATCTTCTGGGTCAAATTCAAGATCAAAGTATGTGATCAGTTCCCTGAATCTGGTTAGTTCAAGTACAGGTAAAAATGTTGGATTCCAGTGGTCAATGTTATTATTTTAGGATTTAGCATCTAAAGAAGTCATTTTGCAGGAAAGAAAACCAAAAGAAATATGAAATGGATATGGATATGGACACCCATTGGTGTTTCTATTCCTTCAATTTTTCTCTGTTTTGCACTTCTATGGTATATGAAGAAAAGAAGACGAACACGAGAAGGCATGGAACTATAAGTGACATTAAATCTATCTTTTGATTGCGCGTCATAGTTGCTTCTGTTATTGAGTCATTGATACTGATTGCAGAAAACCAGAGACGGAAAAGAGATGAGTATTTCCTTGAGCTAACAGCTTCAGAAAGCTTCACGGATGTGCATCAACTTGAAAGCAATACCAGGAATGGAAAGGATCTGTTATTGTTTAGCTTTGCCTCCATCATGTCTGCCACTGGTGACTTCGCTGTTGAAAATAAGCTCGGACAAGGTGGTTTTGGACCTGTTTACAAGGTTCTGTTACTTTCTCTGGCAACCCAATGTCATATAATTATTTTCGTTTCTCTGATCTAACGGAAAACGCACAAGTTGATGTTACAATAACAGGGAAAACTAAGCGATGGGCGAGAAGTTGCAATCAAAAGGCTTTCAAGAACATCAGGGCAAGGGCTTGTGGAGTTCAAGAATGAACTAATACTCATAGCCAAGCTCCAGCACACAAATCTTGTTCAGGTTCTTGGGTGTTGCATTCACGAGGAAGAAAAGATGTTAATATATGAGTATATGCCTAACAAAAGCTTGGATTTCTTCCTCTTTGGTATGCATGTTTGTAACATATGTGCATATGACTGTTTTACTGGTTGATTTTCATATAATTAATTGCCTCTTTCTTACTATATCTGCATAAGTACTCAAGAATGCGAGTTATTCACAGAGACCTAAAAGCTAATAACATTCTGTTAGATGAGAATATGAACCCAAAGATTTCTGATTTTGGTATGGCTAGAATGGTCAAGGATAACGAGACTGAGGCAATGACTAACCGGGTTGTAGGAACATAGTAAGTTAGCTCTTTCTGTTACTTCATAATATCAGTTCAATATTTGTTTGTCAGATTTCATTGTATTTGTTTCTTGAAACATAACTAGACCGATTTGCTATGCGTAGTGGTTATATGTCTCCGGAGTATGCAATGGAAGGGACATTCTCCATGAAGTCTGATATCTTCAGCTTTGGAGTCCTAATCCTGGAAATTATCAGTGGCAGAAGAAACAGCAGTTTCATTCATCTTGATCGCACATACAATCTTATTGGATACGTAAGTTTTACTAAACTCACTTTTGACATCTTTTACATAATATAGCACATCTTAAAAAAGCAACAGATTCACAAAAGGGGGAGTGGGTTAAAATTATATTATTTATACCAGTTCACTTAAATAACCCCTAGTATCTGTTGGTCAGAACCCTTACAAACACAAACACGAACACAATGATAAACTATGAACAATCGAATGAATAACTATATTGAATGTGAAAGTATAAGATTCTGATGATTACAAATGAAACGTACAAACTCTATATATACTAAACTAAAAGGTGCGATTGTAGAGACGTGTCTCTTCACGAACGGTTGTGACTCTAGAATATGTGGATGAGATTTAACTTGAATGGTTATGTCTTCTTGTCCAAGAGTCGCGTATCCTTGTTCCTTTCTTTGCAACCGATCGCGAATAGTGTGTCCATGGAGACACATCCTTTCCTTTAGTGAGCGGTTATCATCTTCTGTCTTGACACTTTCAGCCCCTATACTTTGTAACCGCCATATAACTACCTTTAAACTAATACTAATCCAACTCCTTGCACTTGGGATGTGTAAAGATTCAGGATTTCATTCACCCCCTAATCTTGAACATCCTTGAGTTGTTGTAGGTCTTCAACTTGCTTGACTTGCAATAGCATTGGTTCTTCTTCCAACGCAAGATGAACCTGATGTAGTGCGTGGTACGATAAATGAAGATCAAACACGTTGATTCTACGAATACCCGTGTAGTTCTTCCCCAACCCCCAAATTGCAACCCAAAGGGCACAAAATTTGAAGTGAAAATTCAGTTTTCTCAAAATTCAAGTCTGAACTTTTCATTAACTTTAGCAACATATAAATAGAGACTGAAATTCGAAAATGGGCCTAAAACACACTTGGGCCAAAAACTAGAACAAAATAAAAGTCCAAAAAACCCACTAAAAACATAAAACATAAAATAACTCATGGAAATAAGCGTTTTTTGGCCCGGACCCAAACCGCCGTAGGCGTTTGCAGCAAGATGGAGCTCGTTCTCACGGTCGTTTCGCCTGGTCGCACGCCCAAAACGGACCCTTGTAGCCCAAGTTAGAGCCATTTTAGTGAAGCCCCTTTTGTTACACGATCTTGGGCCTCCAAATACAAAATAGCCCGTTCCCCCGTACTTGGGCCCGCATCAGAACCTCTTTGTCCTTTTCTTTTTCTTCATCTTTTCGCTTGCTACACTCGTATGCGAAGTGACCGAATTCACCGCATCCGTAACACTTTAACTCGCTCTTGTCTCTATTTCCTCGATCCATATATCGTCCACGTCCTCTTCCTCCTCTAAACGAACTTCCTCTATGTCCTCTACCATGATTTTGATCGCCACGTCGTTTTCCATGATGCCAATTTCCATAATGACTGTCTGAGCTTGCCATTAACAGATTATTGTTCTCCGGTTCGTTTTGGCTCTTGATGCATTCTTCAAATGGTGTAATCCTACCCACTGTTTCTTCAAACGTCATTTTATCTATTTCTGAATACTGCTCGATGGATGCTATGATTGGTAGAACTTCTTCGGAACAGAGATAAGTAATTTTCTTACAATCTTCTTATCTTTAATGGCGGTACCGAGGCTTTTAAACTTGGATTTTATACCACCCAACTTGCTTGCGAAGCTACTTCTTGTTTCGTTTTCTCCCATCTTTAAGGCTTCTAGTTCGCTTCTCAAAGTTTGCAGACGCGCTTTCTGAACCATATCGGCTCCAAGATATCGAACTTTGATTGCATCCCAAACTTCCTTTGCACTCTCATATTGCGCAACTTGCATTAGAATATCTCCCGGTAACGTTTGGAAGATCATTGCTTTCGTTGTATGCTCCTTTTTCTCATCTACCCCTTCCTTTAAAACAACCGTATCCCAAAGACTATATGCCTTTAAGATCGTTTCCATCAGGATTGCCCACTGAGTGTAATTCGATTCAGTTAACTTTGGGCATTGAAGGGATATATTTCCTTGCTCGCGGATTGACGTTGACGTGCTTTCCTTGTCGTCTCTTCCTGACATACTTCCTTTCTGATTTGCTTTCTTAGACTTTTTCTTTCCTATCTTCCTTGCTTTACTTCAATCTTTCTTCTTGCTTGCATTACACAGGTTTTGTTTGCCACACAGGTCTTGATTTGCCACACAGGTCTTTCTTTCTTGCTATGCCACACAGGTCTTCATTTGCCACACAGGTCTTGTCACCACGAAGGTTCTTGTACCACGAAGGAATTTCTACCACGAAGGTCTTGCACCACGAGGGTTATGTACCACGAAGGATTTTGTACCACACAGGATTTTCGTACCACACAGGATTTCGTACCACACAGGATTTAGTACCACACAGGATTTCGTACCACACGGGATTTTCTCGAATTTCTAACTTGCTATTGGTTTTGAATTTCGTTCCTTTCTAAACCATACTTTATGTTCTTTTGAAAAACATATTTGATCCGAGATTGAATTTCAAGAAAATGGATTCAAACGAACGAAATTTTTATTGAGATCAATCAATTAATCAAATTGCAATTCAAATTTGAAACGAATACAAAACCTAAAAAATAAATTCGAGAGAACCTGGTTATGATGTTCCAATCGGTTTATTCTTTTCCCAGACTTGAAACATGCGCTTGATACCACTGCTGGTCAGAACCCTTACGAACACAAACACAAACACAATGATAAACTATGAACAATCGAATGAATAACTATATTGAATGTGAAAGTATAAGATTCTGATGATTACAAATGAAACATACAAACTCTATATATACTAAACTAAAAGGTGCGATTGTAGAGACGTGTCTCTTCACGAACGGTTGTGACTCTAGAATATGTGGATGAGATTTAACTTGAATGGTTATGTCTTCTTGTCCAAGAGTCACGTCTCCTTGTTCCTTTCTTTGCAACGGA
Organism: Helianthus annuus; assembly: GCF_002127325.2. Taxonomy (NCBI): domain Eukaryota; kingdom Viridiplantae; phylum Streptophyta; class Magnoliopsida; order Asterales; family Asteraceae; genus Helianthus; species Helianthus annuus. Next base: position 152,551,331 of record NC_035435.2, read on the forward strand.
TCGCGAATGGGTGTGTCCATGGAGACACATCCTTTCCTTTAGTGAGCGGTTATCATCTTCTGTCTTGACACTTTCAGCCCCTATACTTTGTAACCGCCAAATAACTACCTTTTAACCGCCATATAACTACCTTTAAACTAATACTAATCCAACCGCTTGCACTTGGGATGTGTAAAGATTAAGGATTTCAGTATCTAAATAGTTTGTTATCATGTTAGTATATGGCATTTTAGTCATTTCATTCGAATTTAACTGGAATTAGTCTTAGACCTCAAACTCGTAACAAAAATTAAACCATGAAACCCAACTTTTAAAAGTTAATCCCCATAGGTGTTACGTGGGCCAAACCACAAGGACCATCTGTGTAATTAACGTGACCACTTAACTAGAAAACAATAATAAAATAGTTCAGTCAACTCTAATGATCTAGGCATGGGAGCTATGGCAACAAGAGGATGCATTGGAGTTGGAGGATCCAACATTTGGAAATACTTTTGTTGTACAACAATTCTTGAGGACTCTTCATGTGGCCCTTCTCTGTGTACAAGAAAGTGCAGTGGATAGACCAACAACTTCAGATGTGATCTCCATGCTTCTCAACGACACCATATCGTTACCTGCTCCAAAAAGACCAGCATTCTTTAATGGAAGAGTCGAGTCAAATTCAACTCCAGAAGAAAGCAAACCGAACCATTACTCTGTGAACGGTATGACCATCACTGTTATGGAGGGTCGATGGTAGCTAGCTGCTTTTCTTAATTATGTTTATAATTCTTTGTTTGTGTAATATTGGCTGGTACATACTCTCATGCATGTATGTAACTCCATTGTGATTGTTGATTCTGATATTCCTATAATAAGCCTTTGTGACTTGTTAAAGATATGTTTGTATTTACGACCCAACTTTCCAGTAGTCGGGCCCTGATGGCGCTGATGTGACAGTTTAATGTATATTGTATACTTCTAATATTCAATATGTTGATAATGGAAGAACCGTAACAGTTTTTTAAAGTATGGATGGGGATATTTTTGTAAAAAGCATCATTGCATGACCTTGACTTCCATTATCTCAATGGGACCTTTTTCTAGAATCCATACTCAAAATTAATTAATAAGGCAAGAGGATTAAATAGTATTCATCTTGGCAAAGAACCGCTAGCTGTTGACTTAGAAAAGGTAAGCATAGAGTCATACATTCACTCTGTGACATGATTTATTCTTTCAAATACTGGATATATTGCAAAAGGTTTGGTTGTACTATTTCTGATCAAAGATACTATACTTCTGAAATAGCAAAGGCTGGATTTATTCACACACCCGGCTTGGCTATTTGGACACTTTTGGTGCTCTAGACGTTTCGTCTAGGCCTATACGGGGGCATCTAGGCACTGAAATCAAGGAGCTCTGAGTGGGATGTCGGGCACAAAGTTTAAGGGGTCTAGACGCCTCGTCTAGGCCTAGACGAGGCATCTAGAAGGTTGGTGTTTTTTTGAGTTGAAAAATGGGTGTTTTGGTGGGGTAATTTGATTGTTTTTGGAGGGTGCTGTTTTTTTGAGTGAAAAAATGTGTGTTTTTGAAGAAAAGTTTTATTTTTTTGTATAAATATATTTTACCGTTTTCAAGATTGGCCCTTTAAATATATTCGATCGTTTAAATATTACATTGTTTTTAACATTTCACTTTTTCAAATATTACCCTACCATTAAAATATCCGGTTGGCAGTTCCGCACCACAACCATGGTCAAATGTGTTTTAACGGAATTCTACATCAAATAAAAAAAACACCTAGAGTATGTAAATGAAAAGTTTCATCAAGATTTACCTACGCAAATTGGGTTCTGATCTGAAAATCATCTTCACTTAGTCAACAATTTTGTGTTGATCTGAAAATCATCTTTAATGAGTCGACATTCTTTGGGTGGAATTGGCACTCTCGGGTATACGGTATATACCCCTATGAGTAATGTAAAAAAAATGACTCCACAATAGCATTTGAATAAGGAAATAGAAGCCTGACATGTTTTCCAAGTTGACGAGGTTGATATAATTAACGTACTAGATTTCACTTTATTACATAAAAAGATCGGGTTTAGCATTTGTGCAACACGCTCATTGGCATTGGAGGGGAAGTGAAGATTTGGGTTTGAGGCCATAGGTCTCAAGTTCGAATCCGATCCCCATTGGGTCCGTAGTGGGCCTTCGGCGGCGGGTTTCCCCGGAACCAGTGATGGTGGGCTTGGGCTACCCAATGTTGTCTGGTGTCGCGGGCGTATGGGGTCGCCTTTTGCCATTGGGTTACCCCGGATAGCCGGACATTTATTTCGTTGGCTGTCTAAAAAAAGTATTCATGCAACACATTTTTTTCTTAATAATAGGAACAGATGATACACTAACAACAAGAGCAAATGAGATATTACCCCTATTGAATACTTGTTTGAGTATACGTTACGAGGATAGGTGAGAGGTGGCACTCATGTTCATGTACCGACTAACATCTTTGTGGTCTTGCGAAGAGAGAGTATTACAAGTTTGAGGGATGGTAGTTGCATGATCAACTGAAGTGATATGCAACTTATGCAGAGTTGGTGAACTCATATTCGGACCAACTAGATACAGGGTAAGTAGGATAGAAAATGGCAATTTTTGTTTTGTTTGGAGTCACGGGCCATAAGCAATGAACAAAAACGTCTCAAAAGGGCCAGTGGTTAAACAATACGCGTAGGCGGTTTCCCAGCTCTAGTCGGGTCGCAATTTCATTGAGCTTGGACATCGTATTTCAAGAACTTTCCCCAGTTTTTTAACAACTTTTTATTAAGTTCTCAATGTAAAAATGCGTAATCACTGAATGTTGCCCCCGATGGATCTTTGATCTCTAGACAATCGAATAACTTGAATATATATAAACTGAGAATTTGAATACAATACAATGGATTGTTACCAACGAATTACAAATGAAACTATCTATCCCTATTTATACTAATCTAATGGGTACGAGTGTAGAGACATGTCCCTTCGTGAACGGGTGTGTCTCTTGGATTGTGTGGATGAGAATGAACTTGAAAGGTTGTGTCCGTTGATCCAAAAGTTGCGTCCCCCTTTGTCTTCCTTGTGACCGATCGAACAGACATGTCTCTTAGGAGATATGTCTTTTCCTTTAGTGAAGCGGTTATAATCTTTCAGTTTTACACCTTCAGTCCCTGAACTTTGTAACCACCATATAACTACCTTTTAACCGCCATATAACTACCTTTTAAGGATGTGTAGAGATTAAGGATTTCATTCACCCCCCTAATCTTGAACATCCTTGAGTTGTTGCAGATCTTGAACTCCGAGTGGTTTTATCTTCTCGAATCTCCTCTGTATTCAACACTTCACATGGAATCTTCTTATTCACCAATCCTTGCTCCTCACGAACCTTGTTTCACTGGAACTCGCTTCACACGAACTTGCTTCACACTTGTCTTGACCGCACTTGATTTGTATCACCCGAACCTTTTCTTGTGTAGTTGTCTCAACACGAACTCCACCGGTCTTGATTAACTTGCCCACCATCATATCACATGATCGGAACCCATTTCTCATAGATTTTGATAAACTGACTCACTCAGATCTCTCTTGTGATTGTATCACACAACAATTTTTTTTCTTCTGACCCAGTCACAGGATACGCGTGTCTTCTTCTTGATATATCACAGATTAAATATCCTCTTCACGGTTGTCTCTCACAACTTCTTCATCATTGATTTCTTCCCTCACGGATTCTTCACTTTTTCCTTATTAAGTCACTAACTGTTTTATTGAACCTTTCACAGGTTATCCCCGCATCACACGATTCTTCTTTCCTTCGACTCCTCACAAATTGACTACACTTTTCAACACAGGTCCGAATCACACAAACCTTTTTTTTGATGTTTCACCAGTCGTATTTAGTGTTTCAATAACTTCAACTTTTTCTGCATTCAATGTTTCCAATTTTGCATTCACTATATGTATTTTCCAACATTCACTACTTCATTTTCCTCTACATTCGCTGCATTTTATCTGCACTCACTGCAACAATTTCTCTTCTTGTTTCCTGCATTCACCTCATCATTTTCTCTTTTCTGCATTCGCTGCATCACCGTGTTTCTTTGCATTCACTGCATCTACAATTGTCTATTCCGCATAGCACTTTGTTTCTGATTGAAAGAAAAAACTTCGAGCCTTCACTTGGTAATTCTAGATTCTTGAATCACTCAAATGATTCCGTCTTTACTCGCTTCTTCTTCACGATCGACTCACTCGATTTTCTTTTTTCCAATTGATTCGCTCAATTTTCTTTTCTATACTATGAATTTGGCCTTCAAGCCTTCACCCGCGAATAAAACTAATCGCGTATAACTACCGAATTAAATTCTGATTCTTCCTGGCACTCCAAACAAAACAATGCAACCCTGTTCTGCGCTCCTTTACTCGGTTTGATACACTCACGAACCCTAGTCTGATTGCTAACTTAGAATTCTCACAACCCTTACTTCTTGTTTCTAAATTTCTTGGCCACCAATACGAATCACTGAATCACTGTACCGGTAAATTCAATTTCCTTGAATTCAACAAACTCTCAAATCTTTAACCCGCGTATAACCCGAAACGGGTAATAATCAAAACAATCTAATTCGCATTAAACCCCGGAATCAAAACCCTAGATTCCTAACCCCTGGTTCGACCCTGAATCGAAAATAAAAACTAACTTGCGAATTGAGAGAATAATAAAACCTGATCGCGAATTCCCTGCGATGCCTAGAGCCTGATGCAGTGATACCAATTGTTGGCCCCAATGGATCTTTGATCTCTAGAAAATCGAATAACTTGAATATATATAAACTGAGAATTTGAATACAATACAATAGATTGTTACCAACGAATTACAAATGAAAATATCTATCCCTATTTATACTAATCTAACGGGTACGAGTGTAGAGACATGTCCCTTCGTGAACGGGTGTGTCTCTTGGATTGTGTGGATGAGAATGAACTTGAAAGGTTGTGTCCCTTGATCCAAAAGTTGCGTCCCCCTTTGTCTTTCTTGTGACCGATCGAACAGGCATGTCTCTTAGGAGACATTTCTTTTCCTTTAGTGAAGCGGTTATAATCTTTCAGTTTTACACCTTCAGTCCCTGAACTTTGTAACCGCCATATAACTACCTTTTAACCGCCATATAACTACCTTTTAAGGATGTGTAGAGATTAAGGATTTCACTGAATGTATTAATTTACGCGTTTATTTATTTTGAATTTTAAGATTTGGCAATACCTGTCAACCTTAAAATTGGCAATACTTGTCAACTTTAAAATTTACTTACAAAAGAGAGTTTGATGCATACTTTTGAAAAAGTATTATTGCAAGACCTTGACTTCCATTTTCTGAATGGGACCTTTCACTAGAAATCTATATGTAAAAGAACCGCTAGTCGTTGACTTGGAAAAAGTGAGCTTAGAGTCAGTCATACATTCAACACTATTTTGATTTGTTGTATCCAAACCATTCAAAGACTTGGATATATTACAAAAAGGTTAGATTGTAGTATTCCTGATCAAAGATACTTCACTTCTGAAATACAAAATCTGTAACCAACAACATTCAAATGAGTCATAAACAAACATGTGTTTTGAGCTTTCTTTTCTTCTTCGTTCTCATCTTATCCTGTGGTAAAGAACTGTCTTTTGAAGTTGGTATTACTAACACATACAAGCACACGTTAGTAAGTTATGATTTTTATTCTGAATGCAATTTTCTTTCATATTTGTAGGAGCTTCAGGGGCTACTATTTCGGTTATCAATGATTGTGGCTTCACTGTTTGGCCTGGAATCTCTGGCAGCCCTGTTCTCCATATCACCGGATTCGAGCTCGCCAAGGGGAAGAGTCAGACCTTACAAATTCCTGAAGTATGGCATGGTCAAATCTGGGGTAGGACCGGTTGCACCTTCAATGCGTCAGGTCATCTGTCATGTAAAACAGGCGACTGTGGCTCCGGTGAAATGGGGTGCAACGGAAGAGCAGCAACCCTACCTGTTACACTTGCGGAGTTTGAAGCCACAGGGTTCAAAGGTTATTATTATAATATCAGTCTTATCAATGGCTATAATTTACCAATGACTATGGAGGCTGGTGGGTCAAGTTTAAAGGTACTTAATTGCACGATAACAGGCTGCAGTGATGGTTTGAACCAGCTCTATTGCACAAAAACAGGCTGCGTTGATGATTTGAACCAACGCTGCCCGATAGAGCTGCAGTTGGAGAGTGGAGGAGGGTGTAAGAGTGCATGTCAGACCTTTGGCACGCAGGAGTATTGTTGCGACAACTCTTTAACATTAGGGATGTGCGAGCCGACAGCATCCACTCAGTTCTTTAGATCAGCGTGCCCAAGATCTTCTTATGTAACCGGGTTTATAAGTGGTGTCAGATTTTGTGATGATGTGAATTACACTGTCAGATTTTGTCCCTCTGTTGACACATTTTCAACGATCAAACTTGGCGGCCAACTCAACTACTATGACCGGCTTGTCTCCATCCGGGGAAATTTCACGCTAGGATTCTTCAATAGCAATGGTTTTTACTTGGGAATTTGGTACAGCGATGACGCCGAAGCCCGAAAAGTATGGGTCGCCAATCCTAACAAGCCAATCAAATCCATATCAGCAGGCATCATGAGCCTCTCCATCGACCCCAAAACAGGAAACTTGATCATCACTACTGGAGGGACGACTCTGATGAATATTACTGATGTTCAAGCAGGTCCAAACCCAAACGTGACTGCAACACTTGAAGACACAGGTAACTTCCAACTGATTAACGAAATCGACAAGAGGGTTTTGTGGCAGAGTTTTGATCACCCAACGGACGTGCTTTTACCGGGTATGAAGCTTGGTTTTAACATGAAAACAGGGCAGAACTGGACCCTGGCTTCTTGGCTGACTAAAGAAGTCCCTCCTCCTGGTGCTTTTACTTTGAGCGTCGAACCTAATTATAAAGGAGTTCGGACACTAATGATTCGTCGACGAGGCCAACCCTACTGGACGAGAAGTCTATCCAATCACATATCATTTGAAGATCTGTTTGCATTAGATCACCGAGGTAGACAACCTTATTATAATCTAACATCTGTTTACAACGCAGAAGGATGGTACTTGAGCAATGAAAGTAGTTATCTTGAGTTTCCAATGTGGATTTTGACACCAGAAGCGCGAATTACTGATGATGATAGTTCTGTGTTTTGGACTCCTGAATTTTGTTATGGGGACGATTCAAGTAATGGTTGTGTAGAGTCCAGTTTCCCCCAATGCAGGAATTTGACAGTTGTTACCTATAACTTTGATGAGAAAAATGGAGAGTTTGATCCTTGCACTGCAAGTGCTACTGATAGCAACTCAAGCCTAAGTATCAGTGATTGTTTTGCTAAATGCTGGAATGATTGCAGTTGTGTGGGGTTTGAAAAGCCATACCGTCAATGGAACCGGCTGTCATTTTTGGAGTGGAAGCAATAGTTTTTTGGTGTACCCGATTGAATCTTCTGGGTCAAATTCAAGATCAAAGTATGTGATCAGTTCCCTTAATCAGGTTAGTTCAAGTACAGGTAAAAATGTTGCAGGAAATAAAACCAAAAGAAATATGAAATGGATATGGATATGGACACCCATTGGTGTTTCTATTCCTTTGATTTTTCTCTGTTTTGCACTTCTATGGTATATGAAGAAAAGAAGACGAACACGAGGGCATGGAACTATAAGTGACGTTAAATCTATCTGTAAGGCCTCCTAATCCAAGATCTCACTCAGCTAAAGCAACCAACAGGTGTGCGGAATCCACCTGATGATCAACCACTGTAGATGAAACACAAGAATGCAAGGATTTGAGAGAGAAATCAAGAATACACTGAGTATTCTTGATGAAGATGAATGACGTCACTCACACAAAGCAGCCGCCAGACAAAACACAATGATTAGGGCACATGTAGGTCCCTCTCGGAGGATCGAGAATAAACCTAAACCTTGTTATACTAACCCACTAGCGAGTGCGGAATCCAAGCTAGCAAGCAAACCGGGATGAAGCAAGTATCAACACAAACACACAAGGGTTCACCGATTAACACAACTTGTATTAATGCAAATGAAGGTTTCGGTTACAAGCACAATGTTTACAAATCTAACTTGCAAACTCTCAAAGTGTGTGTGTGTTTTCTGGACAGAATGCTCTCAAGCTCTCTCGAAAGTCTCTGAGTGAATCTGTCTAAGTGTCTATCTAACACATACACTGCATGGGTATTTATACCCAGCCCGTGATGTCCAGTCCGAAGGATCCGATAGATGGTCCGAAGGATCATCTATCGATGACAAGTCACTCGAAAGATCAGCAGGGACCTCGAAAGATCACCTTTCGAGGTCTAATCATTCGAAGCATATCTTTCGATGAGATCGAAGGATCCACATCATCCTTCGATCTCTTATCCTTCGAGACAGAACATCTTTCAACATTTACCAACTGTTGTCCAAGTCAAACCGGAGGATGGTTGACTTGGTCAACTTACAAGACCGACAAGGACATCGTTTACATCGTGACCGAATACAGACAAAGTACAGACACAAGTGCACCAACAAACTCCCCCTTGGCTGTAGCTTTGTCTTTATCTTCTATAGTTGTAGACTCGTCTCGAACTTCGATGGTCTTTGGTCTTCGAGTTCCCAAAACTCTGATATCCTTTCAAGTCTTCAAAGTCGGAGGATCTTCAAAGTCTTCACGTCTTGAAAGCAGAGAGTGTATCAACAAACTACCCGTATCGTGTAGGAAGTGTGTTGACAAACTCCCCCTTAACATAAGCTCCCCCTTGAGTTATGCTCGTGAATAACTTGATCTTTATGAAGTGAGATCCTTGTGGTGTTGATGATGGCCAGCGGCAACTCGATCATCTTCATCTTTTGAGCGCCTTCTCGTCGTGTCTTCATTCCAAAGCTTGTCATCGACCATGTTCTCCTAGCCTTTAGAATCTGCACATGCAAGAAATCTAAGCGCGTAATGAGAACAACTGCTTGGAATAGTATAAACAGATGACACACGAATGACCATGTCATAATCAAACACCGTCCGACAGTTTGAAAGTTTTCCAGATTTATCAATTTCAATTTCTAACTTTCAAAACATGCAAATTTCGACCGTTTATGAAGATTTTAGTCAATTCGGTTTTCGTTCAGGTTTCAGGCAACGAAGACTCGAGCTCCAACATCGTACGATCGAAAATAAAATAGAAGTAAAATCTTTTTGGCTTTTATAAAGTTTATATTAAAACACGCCTAAAATCTTTTTGGTATTTTTGAAATTAAAGGACAACAATTTAAAATCCTTTGAGTGTTATCAAACGACATCACCGCTAATGTCGTGCTGATATGCACCAAACGACGAAACTGTTTAAAAGAAAACAATAAAAGTTAAGCAGTAAATAAATATATACAGACAATCTTTTTGCGAGTTTCGAGGGTAAGAGAATCATATCAGTGTACGGTCATGCCAAAACACTCTTGTTGTTCAGTTAGTTAACATTAAGATAAGCATCCTATAACAATTATCGGTATTGTTGTCCACTTAAGCTCAACTTATCAGATGTAATCATGGCGAGGGGATACGTTAAGGTATGATTTATACTTACCGACCGGTGTTTATCCACATCACGACACATTCCCGTATCAAGGTATGCACGAGTGTTCATCTTACCGGTGAGTATACCGATTATCATCTGTTTGACCGTATAAGCTGTGAGATACTCACTTATTTAGATTTGAAAACAAGCCCTATGTGATATAATCACTTATTGATGAGGAACTTGATTTTCGTATGCATGAAGGCACAGGTGCAAGTCCGTGAACAGGTCAGTACTTCCGTACAGCAGAGAGACGAACTTGACACCCGGATAGATGTGATATTTTTATCACTTATTTGTTTGGACATGTGATTGTTTATCACTTATTGAGGTCGAATGCAGTATGTAATATGTACACGTATGTATAGTATCATGGAAGATCTAGACTTGCGTCCCCGTTATTTTTCGGTAAAGGATACAACCATGATACCCAGATGATAAGCAGCATAAAGACCGAATATCTCAGAACCTCGACAATCTATCAAACGAAATTTCGGTACTAAGACCATATGCCAATGAATGGTTCCCACCTGATCTTCAGTCGATTAAGATTTATATCACCCTACACACTTTAAAATGATTGTGAGCCTACCGATACATCTTATATAGAGCTGCTTATCGTTTTTCATTTAAGGTTTAAAGAGGTTTGGATAGACCACTGATGTACTATCATTTTCTCTTTTGCTCGCCAGGAAACTCATTTTTGTTTTTTCTATTGTTTTTGTGTTTTTGAAATTTTTCGATGTTTTTGGATTTTCAGATTTTTTTGGATTTACTCCCCCTAAAATCAATAAACTAAGAGAAATTTAAAAACACACAAAGATATTTACAAAAATGATTTTCCGATGTTGGTCTTACTCTTGCTTAACCTTAATGCCGTTTACCAATAATAAGAAGTCAAATCTAGATTTGTCAAAAGCTTTGGTAAATAAGTCGGCACGTTGGTCATCGGTGTGGACCTTAACAACATCGATTAGCCTTTTCTCAAAGCAATCACGTATGAAGTGATATTTGATTTCGATGTGTTTGGTCTTTGAATGCTGCACAGGATTTTTAGTGATATCTAAAGCAGCAGAATTATCAACGTAAATAGGAGTAGTTAGGAATTCAAAACCGTAGTCCCGCAATTGTTGTTGGATCCAAAGAACTTGGGAGCAACAACTTGAGGCAGCAATGTATTCAGCTTCGCATGTTGATGTAGCTACACACGTCTGCTTCTTGCACTGCCATGTGACTAGGCGATTTCCTAAAAACTGACATCCAGCCGTTGTGGATTTCCCGTCGATTTTGCATCCGCCAAAATCAGAATCACTGAAAGCGACCAAGTCAAAGTTATTATCCCTAGGATACCACAGACCGGTGTCGGGGTAAGCCTTCAAATAACGAAAAATCCTTTTGACAGCTGCAAGATGTGAGGCCTTCGGGTTAACTTGATATCTGGCAAGCAAGCACGTTGGGTACATTATATCTGGCCTTGATGCTGTGAGGTACATAAGGGATCCGATCATCGCGCGATAGTATGAAGGGCTAACAGGTTCACCCTTCAAGTCAGGAGTAATTCCATGATTAGTTGGCAATGGGGTACCAATGGGCGTTGCATCGGACATCTGGAACCGGCTCAAGATGTCACCAACATATTTAGTCTGATGGATGAATATCCCAGACTCCGTTTGTTGCACTTGTAGGCCTAAGAAGAAAATCATTTCCCCCATAGCACTCATCTCGAACTTATCCTGCATGATGCGCTCGAAATTCCTACACAAAACATCATTAGTAGAACCAAAAATAATATCATCAACATATACCTGTACCAGAAGAAGATCTCCATCTTGTTCTTTGACGAAGAGAGTACAATCGATAAGACCTCTTCGAAAACCGTTCTCCAGCAGATATGTAGATAAGGTTGCATACCAAGCTCGTGGCGCTTGATGAAGACCATAGAGAGCTTTGTTGAGCAACCAAACCCGATCAGGATGGACAGGATCTTCAAAACCTGGAGGTTGTTCGACATATACCTCTTCTTCAACCACACCATGTAGAAATGCACTCTTCACGTCCATCTGATAAACCTTGAATCCTTTGAATGAGGCATAAGCCAGAAAGATCCGAATAGCTTCCAGACGTGCAACTGGTGCATAGACTTCGTTGTAGTCGATCCCTTCTATCTGACGAAAACCTTGAACGACTAAACGAGCTTTGTTTCGAATAACCACTCCACGGTCGTCTTTCTTGCATTTGAAGACCCATCGAGTGCCAATCTTCTTGTAGTTCTCAGGCTTTTCAACAAGCTTCCAAACACCAAGCTTGTGAAATTGCTGTAATTCTTCCTGCATGGCTTCAACCCAAGCACTGTCTTTCAATGCTTCTTTCCACGACTTTGGTTCTTCTTGTGACACGTAACACGCGAAGGACCAGTCATTTTGTTGACCAGATTCTCTTATGGCTGAATACAAACCAGCATTCCGGTTGTTTCTCAGCTGATTACGCGTCTGCACACCGCGATGGACATCTCCTATTATGTTCTGCTGGGGATGGGTATCATGAATTCTCATTTCAGGATTATCTGGCACACGAGCATTGATACCCAAATTATTCAGATTAAGATCAACAACCAGCTCCACACCAGGAATGTGGGTAGAGGTGGATGCATTCCCTTCAGCAATATCTATATTCTGCGTATGAGGTGTATCACCAGAGGCACCTTGAACAGGAGCAGCTGGAGCTGAAGATCCTTCGGCTGCATCATGATATTCATCATCTTCAGAAGAGTCATTATAATCAGCAGCATCTTCATAAACCTCATTTTGAACCATATTGTTGACTGACGAAGAAGCTTAAGGGTCAACAACAATAGGTCTAACCAATGGCGAGACAGCAGCGTTGTCACTTTCCAACAACATCCGAGCCGCTGCTGATTCTTCGTCAAAGGTTGGCAGATTGAAGGAGTCAAATAGCCCATCATAATCGAACATCCACGGATCACCCGGAGCCCTAACAGGACTCGTGTACCTTTGAACCCTAACTTCGCTCCATAGCTCAATCTTTTTGGTAGCTAGATTCCAAACACGAAAATTCGGAGTGGCATATCCAAGGAAGAAACCCTCGATAGCTCTTGCACCAAACTTTCCATCCGGCTCAATCATAGTACATGGAGCACCAAACGGTTCAAGGTAAGAAAGATCCGGTTTCCTTTTCTGAAGGAGTTCGAAGCAAGTCTTGCCATGTCTCTTTACTGTAAGAACTCTGTTCAACGTGTAGCATGCAGCCGATACAGCCTCCCCCCAGAATTGAATAGGGAGTTCCGACTCTACTAACATTGTTCTTGCAGTTTCAATAATCATTCGATTCTTCCTCTCAGCGACACCATTTTGTTGTGGAGTATAACGAGAACTGTACTCATGAAGAATGCCTTTAGAAGTACAAAACTCATCCATAACTTGATTCTTGAATTCGGTTCCATTGTCGCTTCGGATCCTTTTTACTTTCAACGAATAGAGATTCTCCAACATTGTAAGAAGATCCTTGAGGATGCCAGGAGTTTGACTCTTGTGTGCCATGAAGGATACCCAAGAAAATCTAGAGTAGTCATCAGTAACTACTAAACAATAGGCATCACCAAACGTTGTCTTGTGCTTCATAGGTCCAAAAAGGTCCATATGTAGACGTTCGAGAGGCATGCTGACAGTGTTGATTTTCTTCAAAGGGTGAGACTTCTTTGCTTGCTTCCCCTTTTGGCACGAGACACAGATATCTTGTAGATGAAAACTTCTCACAGGCACACCATTCACAAGATTATTTTTCACCAAATGGTTCATTTTTCTCAAGTGAATGTGTCCCATTCTTCTGTGCCAAGATATAGACTCCTTTTCCGTGGCTTTTGAGACAAAGCAAGTGACTTGTGCAGATGTTGTAATCGCCTGGCTCATGTCGAGAATATAAAGATCATTAACTCTCGGAGCCGATAAGAGAATCCATTCTTGTGGAATTTTGAATCCAGGTTTAAGCACATAGCAGCCGGCATCATCAAAATGCACGGTGAATTTCTTATCGCAGATTTGTGACACACTGAGAAGATTGTGATCAATTTGCTTCACATAATTGATCTTATCAAAGCACACGATGCCGTTGGAGATACTTCCCTCTCCAGTGATAAAACCGCCTTTGTCACCCGCAAAAGCAACATACCCTCCTCTAATATTTCTCACGTCGTATAGGAGCCGTAAGTCGCCAGTCATGTGCCTGGATGCTCCACTATCAACAATCCAATGACTATTAATAGTTCCTCCTAGAACATCCTGCACATGTCATAAAAACATCAGTTGAGAATGGGGACCCAAGCCTTAGTGGTCTTGGGTCGTCCCTTAGCATCACGAAACGTGAGCTCGATCTCTTGATGGTTTTCAAGAACAACTGCTCCCCCTGAATTGTCACCCGACTTAGGTAACCAAGTTCGTTTTTGCCTACCAGTTTTTGAAGATTCTGGTTTTATAGGTTGTGACACACTTGGTTCCGTTTGAACTGTTTTAACTTCAGATTTTAAAGCTTTTTCAACAGTTTTTATGTTCTTACGTCGTTGTTTAGTTTCTTGTTCTTTTACAGTTCGTTTATCATGTTTAGGTGAAACTGACTGACGTTGAGGGTGAACTGTTTCAGGTGGAGCTTTCTCAACAAATTTCTTCTTTGGAGCATTTGGGCAGTTTCTGATGATGTGCCCAATTTCTCCACATTTGAAACAAGTTCTCCTTTCAACCAACTTAGGAGAACTTGATCGACTAGCAGATGTCGAACCTGTAGAACCTGAGGTACTTGCTCTTTCATCACACCCGTTTGTGTGTTGGGTGTAATTGTTATCACTGTTACGTTTCAAAATCTTGACTTGTTGTACAAAATCAGTGTTTGATTTGTTTTCAAAAGTCTCAATTTTATCTGTACCTTTTGATGCTACAAATTTAACATCTTTTCCTTTCTTCGTGTAACGAGCTCCTTTTGATTCAACCTTAGCCTTTGGCTTTGGAGCTCGTTGTTGTTGTTTACCCTTAGAAGCAGTAGGTTGTTGAGTGGTTGGAGATTTTTGATTACCAAACCGTTTTCTAATCTCAGCCTTAGGAATTGGATCACATTGTGTTACCACAATTCTCGGAAGTGTTTTTCCCAAAAACTTGTTTGTGTTGTCTTCAAAGACTTTATCAATCAAAGATTGATTCACATTTTTAATTGGAAAAACTTGATCTGAGTAGATTTTATTATCTCCAACCAGTGTATACAACACATTACTGCTTTTAACAGTAGACATACATGTCTTATCAACTTTGACAGGATCAATCACTTGCTTCTTAACAGATGGAACCTCAGGAGTATCAGGATCACAAAGGATGTGATTCTCTCGTGGAATATCTACTCCTTTCATCTTGCTAAGTGATTTATCCTGATCACTTACAGCCACTTCTGATTCATCATCCGATGTCTCATAGTCCTCGATAATTGGAGGACTTTGCTTCATGGATGGTGAAGTTTCTTGTTCCTTAGAGGCTGTGTTTGAAGAATTGTCCGATTTGAACCCAAGGCCAGTAGCAAACTCCTCAACATCAAGAGGCACACTGGGTTCATACCGAGGCATTTCTTCCTCATCAGGCATCTTGGTATAGTTGTTCATCAAGGGGGGCGGACATTTATTGTACCCTATGCCTTTCTGATTTCCCTTTAGTTGTTGAACATCGATGATGTGATCAAGCACAAATTGGGAGTTAGAATAACTATCCAATTTCTGTTTGATCGCATCATGTTCGCATTGGGCAATGGCTAATTGCTTTTTAGTTTCTTCCACAATGTTAATATATTCATTTATACTCACTTGCTTGTGGTAAACTACTTTGTTAACCTCGGACACATTTTTCTTTAATGTTTCTATTACAGATTTAAATTCTTTTTCATTCTGGGTTAAAGCCATGTTTGCCTCTTTGCATTCCGACAGTTCAATAACCAAATTCTGGTTATGACTATGAAGCTTTTCTGATTCAAGCTTCATCTCAGCACATGAGCTACAAATACTAGGAGCAGGAGGTTCAGAATTTACCTGACTAGTAGAGGCTGAACCATTTGCCATGAAGGCAGTTTGAAAAGAAAAAGCTCCATCTTCAGAAAATAGCTTCTCCATTTCTTTTGATGCAGTAGCAGCCTTCCTAATCAGAATTGATTTCTGACATTTAAGCTCATCAGCTTCATTCAGAAGATCCTGAATATCATCATCTCCTTCTTCCTTCTCATCAGGCTCTGAGTGATTATCCCCAGAAACAGAGCCTTCTTCATCCGAACTTCCAGAATAACCAGAACTGTCATCGCTCCCAGAAGATTCTTCTTTATGAACCTGCTCGATGACCTTAGCATACAAAGCTGTTCCACTTCCCTGATCACCTTCACCAAACTGCACTGACCAGTCACATCCTTCATCAGCTTGAACAGCCAAAGCCCGATTGTGATTTGTAGTTCCAGGCTGTCCCTGATTGTTATTCACTGCCACCATCCTCTGTTCACGGTTCTCTTGTTGGGCATTCACATTCGTCTGGTTTCTGAAGGGGTTGTGATTGCCGTGTTTTGTTGGTCGAGTGCACTCACGTTTAAAGTGCCCTTTCTCGCCACAGTTAAAGCATGTGCCAGCATTAATATCAAACCCATACTTCGTGTTTTTCTTTCCTTCCAACGAAGTTCTTCCAGTTCGAGCCATAAAATCTTTCGCCCTTCTAACCGCACTAGCAAAAGCCCATTTAATATCCATCAACTCCATTTCTTCCTTGTCGATCTGATCATAATCTTCATTGGTCATGTTGATGTTTCCAAGCTGACCTGCTACCAAACCACAGTAAGCACTGATCATGGTGTTGATAATTTCCATGTGTTCCTTAGCAACTTCAATGCTAAGGTGTGAAAGATTTGAGTTGTCGACTCGGATTGTGTTAGGATTTTGGGGTTGAGGTTTAGGTTTGCTTGCATAATGAGCTTGCTGTTGTTGAGGTTGTGGTTGTGGCTGTGTTGGAACAGGAATGTAAGACCTCGGATCAAATTGAGGTTGTGGTGGAGCAGCTGTTGATTGAGGAAATGGAAAGGAACTTGTATTGGAGACAAATGCAGTCTGCAGTTTAGGTTGCTGGGCTGCAGCTGCTCTAGCTAGAGCATCGAAACCCGGAAGATACATTTCGGTATTTTGAGGGGCGGGAGCTCTCTTGGCTTTCCTGATTTCTTCATCATTTTTATGTTCCAACTTCTGAATGAACTCGTAGATATTAACCGTGTCTAGAGTTCCAGTATGCTTCAACAGCTCAATGAAAGAGCTCCACTTTGGAGGTAAGGCGTCAGCAAACCTACTCACCATGTCTTGTTGAGTAGAGACAACTCCATAAGCACACATTTCACTAATCAAATGATAGAAACGTGTGATCATATCATTTAGAGTCTCGTTTTCCAAAAACTGAAAAGATTCAAACTCTTTCTTTAACAAATCATGCCGAGACTTTCGGGCAGCTGCATTGCCTTCTCCTCTAGCTACTAAACAATCCCACAATGCTTTCGTAGACTTGCAGTATGAGAACTGATGGTAGATGTCTTTGTTGAGTGCTTGAGTAAGTGTGGCAAAGGCCTTTTTCTCCAATTCATAAGCCTTCTTGTCTTTTTCAAGCATATTGGCATAACCCTCAGAAGTGGACGCAGCAGTCTCCAGATTTTCATTGAATGCATTTATGAAACACGTCCAAAGATCGGTGCTTTGCCCTTGGACATACGTGTGAAAACGGTTTTTCCATGATGGAAACTCATTCATATGATTTAGCTTTGGTGGACGATTGTTACTGCCCGTTTCGCTTTCACTGATCAAAAGGTTTTGAATGCTTTGACTTTGATTGGATACCAAAGCCCATTGACTTGGACTGATTGATGGAGAAGGTATCATACTCTTTGCCCAATCTGCAGCAGTGACTAACTCTTGATTGGATCGTGAGTCCAAACTCCAATCCCAGGGACTTGTACAGCTCATTTTGATCAAAAATTAATTGAGAATCTACACAAGCACAAACTGTTAAGTGTACACAGACACAAATCGAAAGATACAACCTTGTTCGAAAGGTCAAGACTAGTTCGAAGGATCAACAGTGATCGAAAGATTACTGTTGAGTTTCGAGCAAAGTCTTCGAAAGATTCACAATGAAGGATCCTTATCTTTCGACCAATTATCACGAAAGATTCACAGTTCGACAGATCTTTATCTTTCGAATACTGATCTCGAAAGATTCACACTGAAAGATCCTTATCTTTCGAGATGAATCCTTATCTTTCGGACAACCAATCTTTCGAAAAGATTCCAAACACGAAAGATAATGCTTAGACTTCGAAAGACTACTCGAAGGATGATAATCTTTCGAGCTGTCTTTGATCGATAGATGATCTTTCGAAGTCGAAAGATATCTTTCGGAAGCTCACTGACACACTGACACTGACGTGACAGGTTGGTGAAAAGGTGATGGGTTGGTGAAGTACTTTTCGGCAGAAAGGATATGGTCTGCCCTTGCCTTTCCCACCAACTTTTTGACTTTCGAAAAGTTTACCCAAATAAGCAAACCTTATCCTCAACCAGTCACCGGAGATATGATCGGAAAAATGGCCGGAAAATACAAAGTTTCACAAAAACAAATTTTATGTTACCCAAACCGACCTTGAACACTCCCGAAAGGTTTAGAACACGTTTTTCAGTTTCAAAATGTAAGGAAACTACCAAAAACGAGTGCTAAACCAAGTGTCCAAACACACCAAAGAACTCGAACAACCCGGTTTTAAACAAGGTAAAGAGCCAAGCTCTGATACCACTTGTAGGTCCCTCTCGGAGGATCGAGAATAAACCTAAACCTTGTTATACTAACCCACTAGCGAGTGCGGAATCCAAGCTAGCAAGCAAACCGGGATGAAGCAAGTATCAACACAAACACACAAGGGTTCACCGATTAACACAACTTGTATTAATGCAAATGAAGGTTTCGGTTACAAGCACAATGTTTACAAATCTAACTTGCAAACTCTCAAAGTGTGTGTGTGTTTTCTGGACAGAATGCTCTCAAGCTCTCTCGAAAGTCTCTGAGTGAATCTGTCTAAGTGTCTATCTAACACATACACTGCATGGGTATTTATACCCAGCCCGTGATGTCCAGTCCGAAGGATCCGATAGATGGTCCGAAGGATCATCTATCGATGACAAGTCACTCGAAAGATCAGCAGGGACCTCGAAAGATCACCTTTCGAGGTCTAATCATTCGAAGCATATCTTTCGATGAGATCGAAGGATCCACATCATCCTTCGATCTCTTATCCTTCGAGACAGAACATCTTTCAACATTTACCAACTGTTGTCCAAGTCAAACCGGAGGATGGTTGACTTGGTCAACTTACAAGACCGACAAGGACATCGTTTACATCGTGACCGAATACAGACAAAGTACAGACACAAGTGCACCAACAGCACAGAAATTCACACAGAAATCGTTACCTTGTCTATTCCATATTAAAGTATATATACAAGGTGAAACCCGGACCTTCAAGACTAACTAGAAAGCCCGGACAAACATAAAGCACAAAGCTCAGAGCTTTTGCCACAAAACTCAGACAAAAGCTATAACTATACAAAACTCTGACTAAACAAAATCCTTCCAAAACTTGGACAAATTGTCCCTAGGAACTTCTTGGGACTAACTTTGGACACTTGTACAATAAAGACCCTAAATATTGGAAGACTTGCACTTATCACCAAAAGTGCATTAACACTATCTTTTGATTGCGCGTCGTAGTTGCTTCTGTTATTGAGTCATTGATACTGATTGCAGAAAACCAGAGACGGAAAAGAGATGAGTATTTCCTTGAGCTAACAGCTTCAGAAAGCTTCAAGGATGTGCATCAACTTGGGTGTTGCATTCACGAGGAAGAAAAGATGTGAATATACGAGTATATGCCTAACAAAAGCTTGGATTTCTTCCTCTTTGGTATGCTTGTTTGTAACATATATATGACTGTTTTACTTGTTGATTTTCATATAAATAATTGCCTCTTTCTTACTTTAGACGAAAGAAGAAAGGCTGAGCTGGATTGGCCTAGACGGTTTAACATCATTGAAGGAATTGCTCAAGGGTTGCTATACCTGCACAGGTACTCAAGAATGCGAGTTATTCACAGAGACCTAAAAGCTAATAACATTCTGTTAGATGAGAATATGAACCCAAAGATTTCTGATTTTGGTATGGCGAGAATGGTCAAGGATAACGAGACTGAGGCAATGACTAACAGGGTTGTAGGAACATAGTAAGTTAGCTCTTTCTGTTACTTCATAATATCAGTTCAATATTTGTTTGTCAGATTTCATTGTATTTGTTTCTTGAAACATAACTAGACCGATTTGCTATGCGTAGTGGTTATATGTCTCCAGAGTATGCAATGGAAGGGACATTCTCCATGAAGTCTGATATCTTCAGCTTTGGAGTCCTAATCCTGGAAATTATCAGTGGCAGAAGAAACAGCAGTTTCGTTCATCTTGATCGCACATACAATCTTATCGGATACGTAAGTTTTACTAAACTCACTTTTTGGCATCTATTACATACTATAGCATCTTAAAAAAAACCAGGCGGGTAAGGTCGGGGTTGTTGGGGGCGAGCAACAGATTCACAAAAGTTTAAATAGTTTGTCATCATGTTAGTGTATGGCATTTTAGTCATTTCATCCAAATTTAACTGAAATTAGTCTTAGACCTCAAACTGGTAACCAAAATTAAACCATGAAACCCAACTTTTATAAAAGTTAATCCCCATAGGTGTTACGTGGGCCAAACCACAAGGACTATCTGTGTAATTTGTTGGTTTAACCTCTCAAACTTAACTCACGAAAGATTGAAAATGAAGTTTGATTTGTAAAATACAAGAAACAATATTTAATTTGCAGAGAGAAAAGTAATATGGAGAAGAAGACTTGCTTTTATTCAACAATATTAGTGGCTATAAATAGCCTTACAGTGACCTATGATCAACACGAAAATAGCTAATAAAAAAACTACCTACTAACCCATTCTACC
The DNA here is from genome assembly GCF_002127325.2 of Helianthus annuus. NCBI lineage: Eukaryota > Viridiplantae > Streptophyta > Magnoliopsida > Asterales > Asteraceae > Helianthus > Helianthus annuus. Next base: position 152,572,095 of record NC_035435.2, read on the forward strand.
TTAAGAACCGGTACAAAGTCAAGACCACAACGTACACCTCCATGTAAATAGGTCAAACCCTATACCAAACTCTTACTTATTCAAAGTTAAAAACATGCAGAAATAAATCGACCCATGACCCATTAACTACTAAACCATAACCTGACTTGACCCATGAACAAACCCGAATAACCCAACATAATTAACTTGACCACTTAACTAGAAAACAATAATAAACTAGTTCAGTCAACTCTAATGATCTAGGCATGGGAGCTGTGGCAACAAGAGGATGCATTGGAGTTGGACGATTCAACATTTGGAAATACTTTTGTTGTACAACAATTCTTGAGGACTCTTCGTGTTGCCCTTCTCTGTGTACAAGAAAGTGCAGTGGATAGACCAACAACTTCGGATCTGATCTCCATGCTTCTCAACGACACCATATCGTTACCTGGTCCAAAAAGACCAACATTCTTTAATGGAAGAGTCGAGTCTAATTCAACTCCAGAAGAAAGCAAACCGAACCATTACTCTGTGAACGGTATGACCATTACTGTTATGGAGGGTCGATGGTAGCTAGCCGCTTTTGTAAAAACAATGGTATGATGGTGGATTAACAGAAAAACAACAATCACAAACAAAGAAATAGCGACAAAACGTGACCAAAACTCTTATTAACCCAAACCAGAAAAAGTGCCCCCCAAACCCTAAGATCTTACAATCGTAAGATCAGTACAAAGAGGAACGATACAACCAGAGTTGATGATCATCCACTGATGATCACCTATACCAACAACACACAGGAATCTCTCTAACAGATGAGAGATTCAAAGATACAACGGTGAATCTTCAACAAACCCTAACTATTACAGAGAAAATGAAAGAGAACAAATGAGAGATCTAGATCTCTCTAATCTGACACAAGCCCTTTTATATCCTCGCACATAGCAACTTGCAACGAGATCCACAACTTTCACACAAAGGCAGCAATAGCCCCCAATGTTACAAATCACCCCTTAGATATTTTATATCCTGTTACAAGTCACTAATAACAACCATAACAGATTAGTAACAAACCAACAACCTCAGGCCCAAAGCCCAAATACGATATAAGCTCAATGAACACAATAAGCCCAATGAACACAATAAATAACCTGAAGCCCAAATTGTTGGTGCACTTGTGTCTGTACTTTGTCTGTATTCGGTCACGTTATAAACAATGTCCTTGTTAGTCATGTAAGTTTGACCAAGTCAACTGTCCTCCTAGTTTGACTTGGCCAAACAGTTAGAAATATGGTTGTAACATGTCTGGCTCGTAGGATGACCCATCGAAGGATAGTGAGATCTTTCGATGAGATCGAAAGTTGAACCTTCGATGGATGGACCTCGACAGATCAACCTTCGAGGTCACTGTGAACCCTTCGATGGAATCTTTCGATCAGTATTCCTGATCCTTCGACAGGTTTAACATCGATAGATGATCCTTCGTGACATGTATCGGATCCTTCGGTCAGACCTGCTGTGTATGGGTATAAATACCCATGCAGTGTGTTCATTTCAGTTTAGACAAGAGAGATAGAAAGTTGAGAGCATTCTGTCCGAAACACACACACACCTTGAGAGTTTGCAAAACTGATTTGTAAACATTGTGCTTGTAACCGGAACCTTCATTCGTATTAATACAAGTGGTGTTAATCGGTGAACCTTTGTGTGTTTGTGTTTATACTTGTTTCATCTCGGTTTGCTTGCTAGCTTGGATTCCGCACTCGCTAGTGGGTTTGTATAACAAGGTTTAGGTCCGTCATCCTCCGAGAGGGACCTACAAGTGGTATCAGAGCCGTGGCTCTTTACCTTGTTTAAAACCGGGTTTGTTCAAGTTCTTGGTGTGTTTGGACACTTGGTTTAGCACCCGTTTTTGGTGGTTTTCTTGTATTTTTAAACTGAAAAACGCGTTCTAAACCTTTCGGGAGTGTTCAAGGTTGGGTTTGGTAACTTAAAAACTTGTTTTTAAGGAACTTTGTAATTTCCGGCCAAATTCCGGTCATTATTCCGGTGACTGTTTTCTGGATAGGGTTGTCCATTTTGGGTAACATTTTCAAAGTTGGTGAAAAGTTGTGTCTGCACATACCTTCTGCCGAAAGTTGTGCACCAACCCATCACCTTTCCCACCTACCCGTCAACTTCGTGTCAGTGTGTCAGAAGCATTCGAAAGATATCCTTCGACATCGAAAGACCATCTTTCGATCAAAGACAGCTCGATAGATAAGCATCTTTCGAGTAGTCTTTCGAAGTCTAAACATTATCTTTCGTTCTTGGAATCTTTTCGAAGGATACAATCGTTCGAGCCACTGTTACTCTTCGAAAGATAAGGATTTATCTCGAAAGATAAGGATCTTTCACTGTGAATCTTTCGAGATTAGTGAATCTTTCGAGACCAGTGTTCGAAAGATAAGAATCTTTCATTGTGAATCTTTCAAGATCAGAGTCGAAAGATAAGGATCTTTCATTGTGAATCTTTCGAAATAATTGCTCGAAAGATAAGGATCTTTCAAACTGTGAATCTTTCGAAGTCTTTCGAAGTCTTTGCTCGAAACTCAACAGTGATCGTTCGAACACTGTTGATCATTCGAACAAGTCTTGATCTTTTTATTCTTGTCTGTTTGAATTTAACAGTTTGTGTTTGTGTAGATCTTCAATTAGTATTTCACCAAAATGAGTTGTACAAGTCCTTGGGATTGGAGTTTGGACTCACAATCTAGTCAAGAACTAACTTCTGCTGCAGCTTGGGCGAAAAGTATGTTTCCTCCGCCATCAATCAGTCCAAGTCAATGGGCTTTGGTATCCAATCAGAGTCAAAGCATTCAAAATCTTTTAATTAGTGAAAGCGAAACGGGAAGCAACAATCGTCCACCAAAGTTGAACCATATGAACGACTTTCCATCATGGAAAAACCGCTTTCACACGTATGTTCAAGGGCAAAGCACCGATCTTTGGACATGTTTCATCAATGCATTCAATGCCAATCTTGAAGTTGTAGCGTCCACTTCAGAAGGTTATGCTAACATGCTCGAAAATGACAAGAAGGCTTATGAATTGGAGAAAAAGGCATTTGCTACACTTACACAAGCACTCAACAAAGATATCTATCATCAGTTCTCCTACTGCAAGACCACGAAAACATTGTGGGATGCCTTAGTTGCTAGAGGAGAAGGCAATGCAGCTACTCGAAAGTCTCGTCATGATTTGTTGAAGAAAGAGTTTGAATCGTTTCAATTTTTGGAAAACGAAACTCTAAATGATATGACAACACGGTTCTATCATCTGATTAGTGAAATATGTGCTTATGGGGTTGTATCTACTCAACAAGACATGGTGAATAGGTTTGCTGACGCTTTACCTCCAAAATGGAGTTCTTTTATTGAGTTGTTGAAGCACACTGGAACTCTAGACACGGTTAACATCTATGAGTTCATTCAGAAGAAATCAGGAAAGCAAAGCGTGCTCCCGCTCCTCAGAATACAGAAATGTACCTTCCAGGCTTCGATGCTTTAGCAAGATCCGCTGCAGCTCAGCAACAGCAACCTAAACTGCAGACTGCATTTGTGTCCAACACAAGTTCTGTTCCGTTTCCTCAATCAACGGCTGCTCCGGCTTTTGATCCAAGGTCTTACATTCCCGTCCCAACAAAGCCACAAGTCCAACCTCCACAACAACAACAACAACAGGCTCATTATACAAACAATCCTCAACCTCAAAACCCTAACACAATCCGAGTCGATAATTCAAACCTTTCACACCTCAGCATTGAAGTTGCTAAGGAGCACATGGAAATTATTAATACAATGGTCAGTGCTTACTGTGGTTTGGTAGCAGGTCAGCTTGGAAACATCAACATGACCAATGAAGATTATCAACAGATCGACAAGGAAGAAATGGAGTTGATGGATATTAAGTGGGCTTTTGCAAGTGCGGTTAGAAGGGCCAAAGACTTCATGGCTCGTACTGGTAGAACTTCGTTGGAAGGAAAGAAAGATACGAAGTATGGGTTTGATATCAACGCCGTTACATGCTTCAATTGTGGTAATAAAGGGCACTTCAAACGTGAGTGCACTCTACCAACAAAACATGGCAATCACAACCCTTTCAGAAACCAGACGAGTACTACAAATGTGAATGCCCAGCAAGAAAACCGTGAAAGGAGGATGGTGGCAGTGAATAACAATCAGGGCCAGCCTGGAACTTCAAATCCCAATCGGGCTTTGGCTGTTCAAGCTGATGAGGGATGTGACTGGTCAGTGCAGTTTGGTGAAGATGATCAGAGAAGTGGAACAGCTTGTTATGCAAAGATCATCGAGCATGTTCATAAAGAAGAGTCCTCTGGAAGTGATGATAGTTCTGGTTATTCTGGAAGTTCTGATGAAGAAGGCTCTGTTTCTGGGGATAATCACTCAGAGTCTGATGTGAAGGAGGAAGGAGGTGATGATATTCAAGATCTACTGAATGAAGCTGATGAGCTTAAATGTCAGAAATCAATTCTGATTAGGAAGGCTGCTACTACATCAAAGGAAATGGAGAAGTTGTTTTCTGAAGATGGAGCTTTTTCTTTTCAAACTGCCTTTATGGCAAACGGTTCAGCCTCTTCTAGTCAGGTAAATTCTGAACCTCCTGCTCCTAGTGTTTGTAAATCATGTGCTGATATGAAGCTTGAATCAGAAAAGCTTCATAGTCATAATCAGAATTTGGTTATTGAACTGTCGAAATGCAAAGAGGCGAACATGGCTTTAACTCGGAATGAAAAAGAATTTAAATCTGTAATAGAAACATTAAAGAAAAATGTGTCCGAGGTTAACAAAGTAGTTTACCACAAGCAAGTGAGTATAAATGAATACATTAATATTGTGGAAGAAACTAAGAAGCAATTAGCCATTGCCCAATGCGAGCATGATGCGATCAAACAAAAATTGGAGAGTTATTCTAACTCCCAATTTGTGCTTGATCACATCATCGATGTTCAGCAACCGAAGGGAAATCAGAAAGGTATAGGGTATAAGAAATGTCCGCCCCCCTTGATGAACAATTATACCAAGATGCCTGATGAGGAGGAAATGCCTCGGTATGAACCCAGTGTGCCTCTTGATGTTGAGGAATTTGCTACTGGCCTAGGGTTCAAACTGGACAATTCTTCAGACACATCCTCTAAGGAACAAGAAACTTCATCATCCATGAAGCAAAGTCCTCCAATTATCGAGGACTATGAGACATCAGATGATGAACCAGAAGTGGATGTAGGTGATCAGGATAAATCACTTAACAAGATGAAAGGAGTAGTTATTCCGCGAGAGAATCACATTCTTTGTGATCCTGATACTCCTGATGTCCCATCTGTTAAGAAGCAAGTGATTGATCCTGTCAAAGTTGATAAGACATGTGTGTGTACTGTTAAAAGCAGTAACGTGTTGTATACATTGGTTGGAGATAATAAAATCTACTCAGATCACGTTTTTCCAATTAAAAATGTAAATCAATCTCTGATTGATAAAGTCTTTGAAGACAACACAAACAAATTTTTGGGAAAAACACTTCCGGGAATTGTTGTAACACAATGTGATCCAATTCCTAAGGCTGAGATTAGAAAACAGTTTGGTAATCAAAAATCTTCAACCACTCAACAACCTACTGCTTCTAAGGGTAAACAACCAGTCAAACGAGCTCAAAAGCATAAAGTCTCTCAGATGAAATCTGAAACAAAAGGAGCTCGATTTCAAAAGAAAGCAAAAGATGTCAAGTTCGTGTCATCCAAGGGTACTGATAAGATTGAAACTTTTGAGAACAAATCTAACACTGATTTTGTAAAACAAGTCACAATCTTAAAACGTAACAGTGATAACAATTACACTCAACGCACAAATGGGTGTGATGAAAAGGCTAGTACCTCGGGTTCCACGAGTTCGACATCTAGTGGTCAATCAAGTTCTCCTAAGTTTGTTGAAAGGAGAACATGTTTTAAATGTGGAGAAATTGGGCACATCATCAAAAACTGCCCAAATGCTCCAAAGAATAAATTTGTTGAGAAAGCTCCACCTGAAACAGTTCATCCTCAACGTCGGTCAGTTTCACCTAAACATGATAAACGAACTATAAAAGAACAAGAAACTAAACAACGACGTAAGAACATGAAAACTGTTGAAAAAGCTTTAAAATCTGAAGTTAAAACAGTTCAAAAGGAACCAAGTGTGTCACAACCTGTAAAACCAGAATCTTCAAAAACTGGTAGGCAAAAACGAACTTGGTTACCTAAGGCGGGTGACAATTCAGGGGGAGCAATTGTTCTTGAAAACCATCAAGAGATTGATATCACGTTTCGTGATGCTCAGGGACGACCCAAGACCACTAAGGCTTGGGTCCCCATTCTCAACTGATGTTTTTAAATGACATGTGCAGGATGTTCTAGGAGGAACTATTAATAGTCACTGGATTGTTGATAGTGGAGCATCCAGGCACATGACTGGCGACTTACGGCTCCTATACGACGTGAGAAACATTAGAGGAGGGTATGTTGCTTTTGCGGGAGACAAAGGCGGATTCATCACTGGAGAGGGAAGTATCTCCAATGGCATCGTGTGCTTCGATAAGATCAATTATGTTAAGCAAATTGATCATAATCTTCTCAGTGTGTCGCAAATCTGCGATAAGAAATTCACCGTGCATTTTGATGATGCCGGCTGCTATGTGCTGAAACCTGGATTCAAAATTCCACAAGAATGGATTCTCTTATCGGCTCCGAGAGTTAATGATCTTTATATTCTCGACATGAGCCAAGCGATTACAACATCTGCACAAGTCACTTGCTTTGTCTCGAAAGCCACGGAAAAGGAGTCTATATCTTGGCACAGAAGAATGGGACACATTCACTTGAGAAAGATGAACCATTTGGTGAAAAATAATCTTGTGAATGGTGTGCATGTGAGAAGTTTTCACTTACAAGATATATGTGTCTCGTGCCAAAAGGGGAAGCAAACGAAGAAGTCTCACCCTTTGAAGAAAATCAACACTGTCAGCATGCCTCTGGAACGTCTTCATATGGATCTTTTTGGACCTATGAAGCACAAGACAACATTCGGAGATACTTATTGTCTAGTTGTTACTGATGATTATTCTAGATTTTCTTGGGTATCCTTCATGGCACACAAAAGTCAAACTCCTGGCATCCTCAAGGATCTTCTTACAATGTTGGAGAATCTCTATTCGTTGAAAGTGAAGAGGATCCGAAGCGACAATGGAACCGAATTCAAGAATCAAGTTATGGATGAGTTTTGTACTTCTAAAGGCATTCTTCATGAGTACAGTTCTCGTTATACTCCACAACAAAATGGTGTCGCGAAGAGGAAGAATCGGACGATTATCGAAACTGCAAGAACAATGTTAGTAGAGTCGGAACTCCCTACTCAATTCTGGGGGGAGGCTGTATCGGCTGCATGCTACACGTTAAACAGAGTTCTTACAGTAAAGAGACATGGCAAGACTTGCTTCGAACTCCTTCAGAAAAGGAAACCGGATCTTTCTTACCTAGAACCGTTTGGTGCTCCATGTACTATGATTGAGCCAGATGGAAAGTTTGGAGCAAGAGCTATCGAGGGTTTCTTCCTTGGATATGCTACTCCAAATTTTCGTGTTTGGAATCTGGCTACCAAAAAGATTGAGCTATGGAGTGAAGTGAGGGTTCAAAGGTACACGAGTCCTGTTAGGGCTCCGGGTGATCCGTGGATGTTCGATTATGATGGACTATTTAACCTTTGACGAAGAGTCAGCAGCGGCTAGGATGTTGTTGGAAAGTGACAACGCTGCTGTCTCGCCATTGGTTAGACCTATTGTTGTTGACCCTCAAGCTTCTTCGTCTGTCAACAATATGGTTCAAAATGAGGTTTATGAAGATGCTGCTGATTATAATGAATCTTCTGAAGATGATGAATATCATGATGCAGCTGAAGGATCTTCGGCTCCAGCTGCTCCTGTTCAAGGTGCTTCTGGTGATACACCTCATATGCAGAATGTAGACACTGCTGAAGGGAATGCATCCACCTCTACACACATTCCTGGTGTGGAGTTGGTTGTTGATCTTAATCTTACCAATTTGGGTATCAATGCACGTGTACCAGAAAATCCTGAAATGAGGATTCATGATACCCACCCCCAGCAGAATATTATAGGAGATGTCCATCGTGGTGTGCAGACGCGCAATCAGCTGAGAAACAACCGGAATGCTGGTTTGTATTCAGCTATAAGAGAATCTGGTCAACAAAATGACTGGTCCTTTGCGTGTTACGTGTCACAAGAAGAACCAAAATCGTGGAAAGAAGCGTTGAAAGACAGTGCTTGGGTTGAAGCCATGCAGGAAGAATTGCAGCAATTTCAAAAGCTTGGTGTTTGGAAGCTTGTTGAAAGACCTGAGAACTACAAGAAAATTGGCACTCGATGGGTCTTCAAATGCAAGAAAGACGACCGTGGAGTGGTTATTCGGAACAAAGCACGTTTAGTCATTCAAGGTTTTCGTCAGATAGAAGGGATCGACTACAACGAAGTCTATGCACCTGTTGCACGTCTGGAAGCAATTCGGATCTTTCTGGCTTATGCCTCATTCAAAGGATTCAAGGTTTACCAGATGGACGTCAAAAGTGCATTTATACATGGTGTGGTTGAAGAAGAGGTATATGTCGAACAGCCTCCAGGTTTTGAAGATCCTGTCCATCCCGATCGGGTTTGGTTGCTCAACAAAGCTCTCTATGGTCTTCATCAAGCGCCACGAGCTTGGTATGCAACCTTATCCACCTATCTGCTGGAGAACGGTTTTCAAAGGGGTCTTATCGATTGTACTCTCTTCATCAAAGAACAAGATGGAGATCTTCTTCTGGTTCAGGTATACGTTGATGATATTATTTTTGGTTCTACTAATGATGTATTGTGTAGGAATTTCGAGCGCATTATGCAGGATAAGTTCGAGATGAGTGCTATGGGGGAAATGACCTTCTTCTTGGGCCTACAAGTGCAACAAACTGAGTCTGGGATTTTCATCCATCAGACTAAATATGTTGGTGACATCTTGAGCCGGTTCCAGATGTCCGATGCAACGCCCATTGGTACCCCACTGCCACAAAATCACGGAATTACTCCAGACTTGAAGGGTGAAGCTGTTAGCCCCTCATATTATCGCGCAATGATCGGATCTCTTATGTACCTCACAGCATCAAGACCAGACATAATGTACCCAACGTGCCTGCTTGCCAGATATCAAGTCAACCCGAAGGCCTCACATCTTGCAGCTGTAAAAAGGATTTTTCGTTATTTGAAGGGTTACCCTGACACCGGTCTATGGTACCCTAGGGATGATAACTTTGACTTGATCGCATTCAGTGATTCTGATCATGGCGGATGCAAAATCGACGGCAAATCCACAACGGCTGGATGTCAGTTTTTAGGAAATCGCCTAGTCACATGGCAGTGCAAGAAGCAGACGTGCGTCGCTACATCAACATGCGAAGCTGAATACATTGCTGCCTCAAGTTGTTGCTCTCAAGTTCTTTGGATCCAACAACAATTGCGGGACTACGGTTTTGAATTCCTAACTACACCTATTTACGTTGATAATTCTGCTGCTTTACAGATCACTAGAAATCCTGTGCAGCACTCAAAGACCAAACACATCGAAATCAAATATCACTTTATACGTGATTGCTTTGAGAAAAGGCTAATCGATGTTGTTAAGGTCCACACCGATGACCAACGTGCCGTCCTTTTTACCAAAGCATTTGACAAATCAAGATTTGACTTTCTATTATTGGTAAACGGCATTAAGGTCAAGCAAGAGTAAAACCAACATCGGAAAATCATTTTTGTAAATATCTTTGTGTTTTAAATTTGTCTTAGTTTATTGATTTTAGGGGGAGTAAATCCAAAAATCTGAAAATCCAAAAACATCGAAAAATTTCAAAAACACAAAAACAATAGAAAAACAAAAATGAGTTTCCTGGCGAGCAAAAGAGAAAATGATAGTACATCAGTGGTCTATCCAAACCTCTTTAAACCTTAAATGAAAAACGATAAGCAACTCTATATAAGATGTATCGGTAGGCTCACAATCATTTTAAAGTGTGCAGGGTGATATAAATCTTAAACCGACTGAAGACCAGGTGGGAACCATTCATTGGCATATGGTCTTAGTACCGAAATTTCGTTTGATAGATTGCCGAGGTTCTGAGATATTCGGTCTTTATGCTGCTTATCATCTGGGTATCATGGTTGTATCTTTTACCGAAAAATAACGGGGACGCAAGTCTAGATCTTCCATGATAATATACATACGTGTACATATTACATACTGCATTCGACCTCAATAAGTGATAAACAATCACATGTCCAAACAAATAAGTGATAAAATATCACATTTTTCCGGGAGTCAAGTTCGTCTCTCTACTGTACGAAAGTACTGACCTGTTCACGGACTTGCTCCTGTGCCCTCATGCATATGAAAATCAAGTTCCTCATCAATAAGTGATTATATCACATAGGGCTTGTTTTCAAATCAAAATAAGTGAGTATCTCACAGCTTATACGGTCAAACAGATGATAATCAGTATACTCACCGGTAAGATGAACTCTCGTGCATACCTTGATACGGGAATGTGTCGTGATGTGGATGAACACCGGTCGGTAAGTATAAATCATACCTTAACGTATCCCCTCGCCATGATTACATCTGATAAGTTGAGCTTAAGTGGACAACAATACCGATAATTGTTATAGGATGCTTATTTTAATGTTAACTAACTGAACAACAAGAGTGTTTTGACATGACCGTACACTGATATGATTCTCTTACCCTCGAAACTCGCAAAAAGAATGTCTGTATATATTTATTTACTGCGTAACTTTTATTGTTTTATTTTTAAACAGTTTCGTCGTTTGGTGCATATCAGCACGACATTAGCGGTGATGTCGTTTGATAACACTCAAAGGATATTAAAATTGTTGTCTTTTTATTTATTCAAAAATAACAAAAAGATTTTAGGTGTGTTTTAATATAAACTTTATAAAAGCCAAAAAGATTTTATTTCTACTTTATTTTCGATCGTACGATGTTGGAGCTCTAGTCTTCGTTACCTGAAACCTGAACGAAAACCGAATTGACTAAATCTTCATATACGGTCGAAATTTGCAAGTTTTGAAAGTTAAATCTAAAATTGATAAATTTGAAAAACTTTCAAACTGTCGGACGGTGTTTGATTGTGACATGGTCATCCGTGTGTCATTTGTTTATGTTAACTATACTCCAAGCAGTTGTTCTCATTACGCGTTTAGATTTCTTGCATGTGCAGATTCTAAAGGCTAGGAGAACATGGTCGATGACAAGCTTTGGAATGAAGACACAACGTGAAGGCACTCAAAGGATGAAGATGATCGAGTTGCCGCGGACCATCATCAACACCACAAGGATCTCACCTCATAAAGATCAAGCTTTTCACGAGCATAACTCAAGGGGGAGCTTATGTTAAGGGGGAGTTTGTCAACACACTTCCTACATGATACGGGTAGTTTGTTGATACACTTTCTACTTTCAAGACGTGAAGACTTTAAAGATCCTCCGACATTGAAGACTTGAAAGGACATCAGAGTCTTGAAGACATGAAGATCAAGGATGATCAAGGTCAAGACAAATCTGCAAACATCGAAGATCGAGACAAAGCTACAGCCAAGGGGGGGTTTGTTGGTGCACTTGTGTCTGTACTTTGTCTGTATTCGGTCACGTTATAAACAATGTCCTTGTTAGTCATGTAAGTTTGACCAAGTCAACTGTCCTCCTAGTTTGACTTGGCCAAACAGTTAGAAATATGGTTGTAACATGTCTGGCTCGTAGGATGACCCATCGAAGGATAGTGAGATCTTTCGATGAGATCGAAAGTTGAACCTTCGATGGATGGACCTCGACAGATCAACCTTCGAGGTCACTGTGAACCCTTCGATGGAAGTCTGATCGAAAGATGATCTTTCGATCAGTATTCCTGATCCTTCGACAGGTTTAACATCGATAGATGATCCTTCGTGACATCTATCGGATCCTTCGGTCAGACCTGCTGTGTATGGGTATAAATACCCATGCAGTGTGTTCATTTCAGTTTAGACAAGAGAGATAGAAAGTTGAGAGCATTCTGTCCGAAACACACACACACCTTGAGAGTTTGCAAAACTGATTTGTAAACATTGTGCTTGTAACCGGAACCTTCATTCGTATTAATACAAGTGGTGTTAATCGGTGAACCTTTGTGTGTTTGTGTTTATACTTGTTTCATCTCGGTTTGCTTGCTAGCTTGGATTCCGCACTCGCTAGTGGGTTTGTATAACAAGGTTTAGGTTCGTCATCCTCCGAGAGGGACCTACACAAATGGATGACATTAGACATAATATTTCAACATCCCCCCTTCATCCAATTGGTTTAAACCAATCAACCAGCCCAAGCTTTTCACAAAAATAACTATGAAGATTAACACTTAACCTTTAGTGAAAACATCAGCCAATTGACCTTCAGCATCAATCTTCTCAGTTTTTACAAACCCAGAAGAAATTTTCTCTCTTAGAAAATACAGATCAATCTCAAAATGCTTTGTCCTTTCATGAAAGACAGGATTTGCAGCTATAGAAATAGCTGCATTACTGTCACAAAACAATTGAATAGGTAACTTACAATTTATTTGCAACTCACTTAGAATATTAACAAGCCAAATAAGCTCACACGTAGCTGAACACATAGACCTGTATTCAGCCTCACCTGAAGACCTAGAAACTGTACTCTGTTTTTTGCTTTTCCAGGATATCAAATTTGACCCTAAGAAAACACAAAACCCAGTCACAGATTTCCTGCTGACCAGACACTTTGCCCAGTCAGAATCAGCATAACATGTTAACGAAAAATCTGCACTTTTCTTAAACATGATGCCCTTCCCAGGACTGGACTTTAAATACCTCAACAATCTCAAAGCAATTCTAAGATGTCCTTCTGTAGGACTATGCATAAACTGACTAAGAAACTGAACAGCATAGCTAATATCAGGGCGAGTCAACGACAAATAGATCAGTTTTCCAATTAACTTTTGGTAGTTAGTAACATCAATAACACAACCAGTATTATTTTCAGTTTTGGAATTAACTAAACTACTCAACTCTATAGGAGTAGACACAGGCTTACATCCTAAATAACCAAATTCACTTAGTAATTCCAAACAATACTTCCGTTGACTTAAACACAACCCATGTTCACCATACAAAACCTCAATGCCCAGGAAATATTTAAGTATTCCCAGGTCTTTAATATGAAAAGTATCACTAAGCATCTGTTTCACCTTTTCAATTTCAACATTATTATTTCCTGTTATCACAATGTCATCTACATACACTAACAAAATGATAAACACAGAATTTTTTGACAACGTGTACAAAGAATGATCGCAAACACTTTGCACAAAACCAACATTTAACAACACATTAGTAAGTTTTTCATTACATTTTCTAGGTGCTTGCTTTAAACCATAAAGTGATTTAATTAACTTACACACTTTATTTTTACCTTCTGTAAAATATCCCTCAGGAAGGGACATATAAACATCCTCAGAAATAGCACCATATAAAAAGGCATTATTCACATCAAGTTGGAACAAAGTCCATCCATTTTGAACAGCTATACTCAAGACACATCTAACTGTTACCATTTTGACAACTGGTGAAAACGTTTCACCAAAATCAAGACCCTCACGTTGACTATAACCTTTTGCCACTAAACGGGCCTTGTATCTCTCAACCTCACCGTTTGCTTTATACTTTATTTTATATATCCATTTACAACCTATCGGTTTTCTATCCTTAGGTAAATCAACGATTTCCCACGTATTGTTTCTAAGTAAAGCTTCCATCTCAAGATTCATGGCATCAACCCACCTTGAATCTTTGGATGCTTCACCAAAAGAACATGGTTCACTCAACTTATTCAACTTACTAGCAAAACAATAATTCTCAGCAGACAAGCAAGTGTAACTCACAACTTTCCCTATATCATACTTAGCATTATTATTAAGAACAAAATCATCAAATCTTTTTGGCAAAACAGTGTTTCTAGACGATCTCCTAAGATCAGAAACAGTCCCCTCAGATGGGTGGATCTCATCAGTTGGTACCACAGTGCCCTCTGCCCTCCCAGGCTCCATTCTAACACTACTTTCTACACTAGAACCTAAGCCATGACTCGACTCAACTGGACTAGGAGTGGCAGACGTAGAAGGAACTGGTTGCTGATCATCACTGATGGTACCATGAGACTCAGCAATACCCTTTTCATCATCGGGAGTTTGAGAAAATTAAGTTGTTAACATTTCATATGAGTCAAAAAAGTTTATATGATTTAATTCTTTATCAAAAACTGATTTATCTGTTACAAGTTTAGATTTAAACGGATAAACATGTTCATAAAACTTCACATCTCTAGAGAAAAACACCTTTTTCTCATCTAAACTCCAAAGTTTATAACCCTTTTTTGTATTAGAATATCCAATTAACACACACTTATCAGCATGATAAGCAAACTTATCTGACTCATTTAGAATGGTACTAAAACATAAACAACCAAAATTTCTCAGATGTTCTAAAGAGGGTTTAAAACCAAACATACACTCATACGGACTCTTACCATCTAAAACCAACGTAGGAAGCCTGTTAATCAAGTAAACAGCAGTCAGAACACAGTCACTCCAAAATCTCAAAGGTAAGCCACCCTGGAACATCAAAGCTCTGGCTATGTTTAAAAGGTGTCGATGTTTACGTTCAACAATACCGTTTTGCTGCGGTGTATATGAACAAGATGTTTGGTGTATAATACCTTTACCATTACAAAAACTGACCATCTGATTATTTACAAATTCAGTACCATTATCACTACGAAAAACTTTAATTTTACTCTTAAACTGAGTAAGTACAAGTTCATAAAAATCTTTAACATTTTCAAAGACCTCTGTTTTGTTTTTCAAAAGATAACACCAAACAGCTCTTGAATAATCATCCACCACAGTTAGAAAATATTTATAACCTTCATAACTACTAATTTTATATGGACCCCACAAGTCCAAATGAACTAAATTACCAACAGTTTTAGACTTATGTTCACTAAGAGGAAAAGGAACCCTAACTTGTTTAGACTTGTGACATATTTCACATGGTCCATGTTGAATTGACTTAATACCTAAACTACCTTTTAAACCAGCCAGAACTTGATCTGAAGGGTGACCTAGCCTACTGTGCCACATATTAGACATTAACACACTATTAAAACAAGTATTCACAGAATTACCATTTCTACCAATCATGTAAAGACCATTTTCTTGTTTACCAATCACCAGGATTTTCTTTGATTTCAAATCCTGTAACATACAGTTGTCCTCATTAAACAACACAGCTATTCCATTATCTTTAGCAAGCTTATGCACAGATAGCAAATTTACACTATAATCAGGCACATAAAAAACATCTCTTAACACAACACCATTAATCAATTTTAAATCACCAATCTTTATAACTCTCACACTAGTACCATTAGGATGACCAACAGTTAAACCACATTCAGAAACATCCACACAATTAAACATGTCTTTATCAGTTCTAATCATGTGTTGATTAGCCCCAGAATCAACAATCCAGTTATATTGAGTTTCAAAACTTGAACTACTTGAACAGCACATATAACTACCAAGAGACTTAGACATGTTAACCAACTCACCTCCCATATTTGCCTTTAACTGCTCTCCCCCAGACTTTTCACTCACAAGATCTAACAGTTTTGCTATCTGCTCAGAAGTAAATGGCATTGCAGATCCAACAGAACTAGAAGAATTAACAAACACACCAGACTTATTACTACCAACATTATTAGAATTACTATTACTATTATTATTTTTAGCAAACTGTCCTGTATTTCTTTTTCTCATACCAGGGGGATAACCTATGATCTCAAAGCAACGATCAACAGTATGACCAATCATATTGCAATGAGTACATTTTAGACTTGAATTAGGACCTTTAAAGTTTCTCCTAGATGTATTTTGATTTGAAGGATTAGACCTAGCCACATATGACACAGACTGACCCTTAGACCCACTACTAGTGAGTCTATGTGACTCCTCTCTAGATATCAAGGCAAAAGCAGCCTTAACAGAAGGAAATGGTTCTCTTGTCAACAAGTTAGTTCTCACAGGTTGATATACATCATCAAGACCCATGAGAAACTGCATTAGTTTGATTAAAGTTGTAAAATCATTGTAGTCTTTGGCAGCCTGACAAGAACATGAAGGCAGTTGCACCATTGCATCAAACTGCTTCCACATAGTTGTCAGTTTATTATAATACTCAGCCACAGAACTACCGTTTTGAGAAATACAATTAATTCTTTTGTACAAGTCATAGACAACAGAACCATCTACTTTATCATAGGTCTCTTTTAGATATGTCCAAACTTCAGAAGCAAGTTTGGAAAAGACCTGTCCTAAAAACAACTCATCAGATACAGAATTCAGCAACCAAGTTAGAACCACAGAATTACACCTATCCCATTGTGCAGCAAGAACCTCATTATCTTTAGGTTTTTCACACTTACCATTTATAAAACCAAATTTATTCTTTGCTTCCAGTGCAAGTTTCATTGCACTGGACCACACAGAATAATTTTCAGTACCTTTCATGTAACAACTCTCACTAAAATTAATAATTTAAAATGATAATTAGGCTATAAGAAAACCCTAATTGAGATTCCCAAGTAATTCTGCACTAACCCTAAAATTTTCGTAACAATCGGAATCAGGATCAGGACCCCTAAAATTCAGGGGGGCTAAACCCTAAATCATAATTATCTTCGAAATTCGTTGTCTGAAATAGGAATTCGTTGAACGACGACTCAGCAGGCCTATACCCACAACAAGGCTACCCTAGGCCATAGGGGTGTGCCCCGCGACACGCGACAGGCACGGGCAAACCTGTCGCGACACGCGGGTGGGTCACATTTTCAGTATAAATAGAGGGGTTCGGGACTTGATTTCAGACGTTAATTCGACGCAAAAACTCATAACACACACTGAGTTAGACGTAAATTACTATTAAACACACACTATTATCGAGGTGCTGCCGCGGAACAGGGTAATTACTCGATCGCTATTACGATTCAGTTTCCGGGATCAATATACCCAAAGAATGCCTAAGTGCCGCCCACATTGGGCTATGCTTTATCGTTGTCGATAATTCGATAATGAGCCAAAGCATTGTACTTTGTCGTTGTCGATAATTCGATATACGAGTTGAAGTACTATACTTTATCGTTTGTCATTTTGATAAATGAGCCGAAGTATTGCACTTGGACATTCATTGTCAAAATTGATCTCGGGGAATTATCGTAATCGTTGTATTGATCACTAATCCTGTTTTGTGTGCTTTATTGTGAAATTAGGTTAACAGGGATTAAATCTAATTCTATCAATACTAAATCTGCAATGTGAGTTATTCTCTTTTTATAAATTCTTTTATCACAGTTTGTGATTAATTTACAATACTCCAAATTCATTTTCCGGGATTATAATACCAGTGATTAAGTTGATGTAATCACCAAATTGCAGCCAGTATGTGGGGTATTGTGCACAATATTACAGTTTAAATCATTTTAGGTGGGCGTACCTAATTTAATTGATTTACGTCATTCATTGGGGCAGCCAATGGTGATATGACCACTGTCATAGATTCGGTCGAGTGACAAATACTGTGGGTAATTGGTTGATATCAGAAACATGCGTAAAAGATCTTAACACTGTGAATAATCATAAAATGTGTCATTTTCATTAACTAGAATAATTCACTCAGTATTTCCCCGCTGACAAAATCTTTTTCAAACATGTTTCAGGTAATCTGCTGTAATTCAGTAAAAATGCAGGGGAAGCATTTCAAGCTTAAGATAGTGGCTCGATATAAAATAAAGAAATGTGTTTTATTACTAAAAACTTGTTATTGTAAATTACCCGGGGTTTTATCCCGAATTGTGAAATAAAAATAATCGGGAAAAGTTTTAACTTAGCCGATCCTGTGAAATAAATTTTCCGCTGCTAAACTCACAATAAATAGATTACCGCAGACTTTCTGTTCCGCGGGTCCTGAAATGGGTCAAACCAGGTCGGGGGCCGTGACAGAAATAAAGGTGGTATCAGAGCCACTAAGTTAAGCTAATTAAGTATTTAAACGATACTTAATTTTTCCTGATTACTATATGTGATTATGTGTTTATATGCTTCTAACTGATTATTTGTTAGTTACAGTATGGGTAAATAGAAGTTGCAAGATATCTATCTTAAATTAGATAAGATCAATTTACGAAAAGGGTAGTTCTTCTAAAATTAAAATTTCAAAGCTCCCTACGATTCCTGAGGAAGGAATATTTGTGCAAAAAGCGAATTACGAAAATCCGCTTTCTCCTAGAAAAAGGAGTATGATTATTAAGAAAAGTAAGGAGCAAATCAGGGAAAAGAAAATTAAAAAGGAAACCCTGGAATTACTTAAGAAATCCCCTTGGGAGGATAAACTTGATGAAAAATGGGCTAATTTATATATGTTAGCTACTGTAGCAGAAAATGCTAATCTTTAAAAAGTATCTTGAATACAGTACTAGTAATTCTCAGTAAGTAGATAAATAAAACTGAGTGTTTCCTGTATTTTGTACAAATAAGTATGCAATAAAACTTCTGTGTTTATTTGGTAAACTTTGTTCCAAAGTTTTAACTTGATATTTTGTGCATTTTGCATATATGCTACACAGCATGAACGAGATCTCTGAAGCTTTTCAGAACCTCAATCTGTACCCAGTAAATATTGAAGTTTCTCATGAATTTACGGGATACGTTGCTGATGTGGATGAACCTGTAAAACTCCCTACTCCACCAGTGACTAAACCAAAAAGAAAGCCAAAGAAAAATTATGTTTGGGGAAGCCGTATACGTAAGAGAAAGACAGTTACAAAAACCCCTAAAACTAGTAAACCCTTAGACAAAGGAAAAGCAATTATAATTCAGGAAAACCCTAATCCACAAGAACAGGAAACTGAAGCTAATAATGAGTCTAGGCAAATGGAGGAACAGTTTGATCAGTATTCTCAGGAAATAGAACTAGAAATAGGAAAAGATTCTAACCCAACTCAGGTAGAAGTCGGAGAGAGTTCTAATCAAACCAGGAGAGTTACTTTTCAGGATCAAATAGATATTTTACTAGAAAAGTGTGAAACTATGCAACCTATTAACTCAGGTATCTTTACCTATCCTGTCGGAAACCCAATACCAATGAACCTTACACCAACAATCACTGAACCAATAGTCCATGACCAACCTATAGAACCAGAAGAATGGTGGACTAACGATTGGCAATTCCAAAACATTGTCAACAGTCCTTACTCGTTTCTTCCACAATTCGACCCAGAACCCCTACCTAATCCACCGATGAGCAATGAAAACCTGGCTGAACTTCGCCACTTTGGTGAAGAGTTAATGGATGCAGGGAATAGAATTAGGGAAATAGGGGGACAGATTGCCTGGAAATACGACGAGAGGGAATTCCGTTTCTGAGATGACGAATAGGAGGGTGGTGGAATTATCCTTGTATAATAGTAAAAGAACGTAGAAAACCCAGTTGTACATAATGAATAAAACGTTGTAAGATATCTGTGTGTACTGATGCATATTATACGGATATAACATGAAATCGAGAAATCGATAATTTTGGCTTTATGTGTTGCAAATTGTTCAAATTACTTGTATAAATTGCTAATTGCTAATTATTCATAATTAATTATCATCAAATGGCAAATAACGATAACGAACCAGTAAATGAAGTTAACCAGTCAGAAGCAACATCCAGAGGATCAATATATGACTAAACAAGATATCGAAAATATGGTTGCCCAAGGAATAGCCAACGCAATTCCAATGTTCGTTGCTGCTATGAAAAATCCAAGTAATCCGCAACATATTGTACCTAGCAAACATACTACTGAAGATAATTTCAGTAATAGCATCAACAGGGGCAATGACCATATAAATCATGACAATGAATCTCAGCACACCCAGCGCCCTAAGAAGCGAAAGTCTGCAACGCCTGGTTGCACTTTCAAAGAATTTCTTGCTTGTAAACCCGCTGAATTTGCAGGCAACGAAGGAGCAACTGCAACGCTGCGATGGTTGGAGAAAACCGAAGCAGTAATTGCAATAAGTAAATGTGCTGAAGAAGATCAAGTCATGTATGCCTCAAACTTGTTTAAAGAAGGAGCACTAGAGTGGTGGAACACAGTGCTACAGGCAAAAGGCAGACGGGTAGCATATGCTATGACTTGGGACGAATTTAAAAGTCTGGTCGAAAGAAAATTCTGTCCTGAGTATGAAAAGGAACAAATGGCAAATAAATTCCTAAATCATCGAATGACCGGGGTGGATTGTCGTGGTTATACTTCGACATTCTTCGAATATGCGAGAGTGGTACCTAACTTGGCTTCGCCAGAACCGTTACTCATTTCTCGATATATTTGGGGATTAATTAGCGAAATTCGCAATATCGTTAAAGCTGCGAGACCTCGCACTATTGACGATGCAGTCGAATTAGCTAACACCTTAACTGATGAGCTGATACGCACACGAGATGAAGATAGAAAGAAGGAATTAGCTCAGAAAATTACCCAAGGATTCAGGATGGGTAATAGTAATAATTTCAAGAAAAGAGGGACAGGGCGATCTGCAACTTTGCCATTCTGCAAAGTTTGCCGTAAGAACCATTTTGGAAGATGCAACAGAATTTGCAATTATTGCAAAACAGCAGGACATAGTGAAGAAAACTGTAAGAAGAAAACTGTAACTTGTTTTCACTGTGAAGAAACGGGACATTACAAAACCGAATGTCCTAAACTGAACAAAGTCACTGATAACAAACCCAAGACGGCTGAAGGAACTACTAAGAAGAATGTTAGAGCATTTCAGCTAACTACTCAAGAAGCAGAACTCATTCCAGATGTGATCGCCGGTACGTTTTTAGTTCACAACGTTTATGCCAAAGTATTGTTTGACTCTGGTGCAAACCAAAGTTTTATCAATACTTCGTTCTGTCAAGCTCTTAAGTTACCATTATCTACCGTTAGACAGATCTTTATAGTCGAAACTGCAGACGGGAAATCAGTAGAAATCAATCAGGTTTTGCAGAAAGTAGACATAGAATTTTTAGGTCATAAATTTACTGCAAACCTATTTCCTATGAAATTAGCTGAATTCGATGTGGTGTTAGGAATGGATTGGTTAATAGCCAACCATGCGCAAATCATTTGTGATAAGAATTCTATAGAAATTCAAACACCTACAGGAGAGATAATTAAGATTTTAGGAGATAAACCTCGGAAACCATTGAAGTTCATATCAGTAATGAAAGTTGCTAGTTATGAACGAAACCAAGGAATAGTATATATGATTTCTGTAATCATCTGTACTAAGGACAAGGAACTCAAGGAAATTCCTGTAGTTTCAGAATACCCAGATGTCTTTCCCGAAGAATTACCTGGGTTACCACCTGATAGAGAGGTAGAATTTAGAATTCATCTAATTCCAGGAACTACACCAATAGCCAAAGCACCTTATCGATTAGCTCCTACCGAAATGTTAGAATTGAAAAAGCAATTAGATGAATTACTAAGCAAAGGATTTATACAACCTAGTTCATCCCCTTGGGATGCACCAGTGTTGTTTGTAAAAAAGAAAGATGGATCAATGAGAATGTGTATTGATTATAGAGAATTGAATAAAGTCACAATTAAGAATCGATACCCATTACCTAGGATTGATGATCTTTTCGATCAATTGCAAGGAGCTAGGTATTTCTCTAAGATAGACTTAAGGTCCGGATACCATCAATTGAAAGTACAAGAGGAAGACATACCTAAAACTGCTTTCAGAACTAGGTATGGGCACTATGAGTTTACAGTCATGCCCTTCGGGTTAACCAATGCCCCAGCTGCATTCATGGACATGATGAACAGAATCTGTAAACCCTATTTGGATAAATTTGTAATCGTGTTCATTGACGATATACTTATTTACTCCAAAAGTCAAGCCGAGCATTGTCAACATTTGCATGCACTCTTAACTTTGTTAAGAAAAGAAAAGTTGTATGCTAAATTCTCAAAGTGTGAATTTTGGTTACAAGAAGTGCAATTCTTAGGCCACATGGTGAATCACGAAGGTATTCATGTAGATCCTGCTAAGATCGAAGCAATTATCAACTGGAAGGTTCCACAAACTGCGATGGAAATTAGAAGTTTTATAGGTTTAGCCGGTTATTATAGACGGTTTATTAAGGATTTTTCCAAAATAGCTGTACCATTAACTAAGCTAACCTGTAAAGCCACTAAGTTTGAGTGGGGTCCAAAGCAAGAAGAAGCCTTTAGAATCTTAAAGCAGAAATTAACCAATGCACCAATCTTAGCCTTACCAGAAGGAACAGAAGATTTTGAAGTATATTGTGATGCTTCAAAATTAGGATACGGATGTGTATTGATGCAACGCAAAAAGGTAATCGCATATGCTTCAAGACAATTGAAAAAGCACGAAGAAAACTATACGACTCATGATTTAGAATTAGGAGCTATAGTTTTTGCCCTTAAGATTTGGAGACATTATCTGTATGGAAGTAAGTTTACTGTTTATACAGATCATAAGAGTTTAAGGTATATATTCGGGCAAAAAGAGTTAAACATGAGGCAAAGAAGATGGATGGAAGTTTTGAGTGATTACAACTGTGATATTCAATATCACGAAGGAAAAACTAACGTAGTAGCAGATGCCTTAAGTCGTAAGTATAATGAAAAACAAAAGCGAGTCCGTACTCTTAGAATAAATCTACAAGTAGATTTAAGAGAACAAGTGAAAGAAATTCAGAAAACAGCAATCAAGGACGATGCCGAAGGAATGAAAGGTTACCTAAAAGAATTAGAACAAGGAAATGATGGAATTTGGAAATTCCACAAAAGCAGAATTTGGGTACCTAAACGAGGAAATTTAAGATCAAAAATCTTAGAAGAAGCTCATAAATCTAGGTATACTGTGCACCCAGGAAATAACAAAATGTACCAAGATTTAAAGAAGAATTTCTGGTGGATCGGAATGAAAAAGGACATAGCTGAATATGTATCTAAGTGTTTAACTTGTTCACAAGTTAAAGCCGAACACCAGAAACCCTCAGGCTTACTGCAACAATTAGAAATGCCTGTATGGAAATGGGAACTTATAACAATGGACTTTGTTACTAAGTTACCCAAAACCAGAAAAGGTAATGATGCTATTTGGGTAATCGTGGACCGATTAACCAAATCAGCTCATTTTCTACCAATCAAGGAAACCTTTAGCATGGAAAGATTAGCCAAGCTATATGTGGATGAAATAGTATCCTTACATGGAGTCCCGCTCTCCATTGTATCGGATAGAGATAGTCGTTTCACTTCCCGATTTTGGACAAGTTTCCAAGAATCCATGGGAACTCGACTTAATCTCAGTACTGCATATCATCCACAGACCGACGGACAAAGTGAAAGGACAATTCAAACTCTGGAAGACATGCTCAGAGCATGTGTAATTGACTTTGGAGGTAATTGGGATAACCATTTACCATTAATTGAATTCTCCTATAACAATAGTTATCATTCAAGCATTGAAACCGCTCCATTTGAAGCACTATACGGACGTAAGTGCAGAACTCCAGTATGTTGGGCAGAAATCGGAGAAAGTCAATTATCAGGTCCAGACATTGTACAAGAAACTACAGATAAGATCACTCAAATCAAAGAAAGATTGAAAACAGCTAGAGATCGTCAGAAGAGCTATGCAGACAATCGACGCAAACCTCTCGAATTTCAAGTAGGAGACAAAGTATTATTGAAAGTATCTCCTTGGAAAGGAATAGTCAGATTCGGTAAGAAAGGGAAACTGAGTCCCCGATATGTTGGGCCATTCCCAGTGATTCAACGAATCGGACCAGTTGCTTATCGATTACAACTACCAGAAGAACTTGCTGAAGTACATGATGTATTTCATGTATCCAACCTCAAGAAATGTTTATCAGATGAATCTCTGGTAGTACCTCTTCAAGACATAGAAGTGAATGAAAAGCTGAAATTCATAGAAAAACCTCTACAGATAGAAGATAGGAAAATCAAGTTTCTCAAACACAAACGACTAGTACTGGTAAAAGTCAAATGGAATTCCAAAAGAGGACCAGAATATACGTGGGAACTGGAGTCAGAAATGAAGCGCAAATATCCTCATTTATTCCAGTAAATCTCGAGGACGAGATTTTTCTTAAGGTGGGGAGGATGTAACAACTCTCACTAAAATTAATAATTTAAAATGATAATTAGGCTATAAGAAAACCCTAATTGAGATTCCCAAGTAATTCTGCACTAACCCTAAAATTTTCGTAACAATCGGAATCAGGATCAGGACCCCTAAAATTCAGGGGGGCTAAACCCTAAATCATAATTATCTTCGAAATTCGTTGTCTGAAATAGGAATTCGTTGAACGACGACTCAGCAGGCCTATACCCACAACAAGGCTACCCTAGGCCATAGGGGTGTGCCCCGCGACACGCGACAGGCACGGGCAAACCTGTCGCGACACGCGGGTGGGTCCCATTTTCAGTATAAATAGAGGGGTTCGGGACTTGATTTCAGACGTTAATTCGACGCAAAAACTCATAACACACACTGAGTTAGACGTAAATTACTATTAAACACACACTATTATCGTGGTGCTGCCGCGGAACAGGGTAATTACTCGATCGCTATTACGATTCAGTTTCCGGGATCAATATACCCAAAGAATGCCTAAGTGCCGCCCACATTGGGCTATGCTTTATCGTTGTCGATAATTCGATAATGAGCCGAAGCATTGTACTTTGTCGTTGTCGATAATTCGATATACGAGTTGAAGTACTATACTTTATCGTTTGTCATTTTGATAAATGAGCCGAAGTATTGCACTTGGACATTCATTGTCAAAATTGATCTCGGGGAATTATCGTAATCGTTGTATTGATCACTAATCCTGTTTTGTGTGCTTTATTGTGAAATTAGGTTAACAGGGATTAAATCTAATTCTATCAATACTAAATCTGCAATGTGAGTTATTCTCTTTTTATAAATTCTTTTATCACAGTTTGTGATTAATTTACAATACTCCAAATTCATTTTCCGGGATTATAATACCAGTGATTAAGTTGATGTAATCACCAAATTGCAGCCAGTATGTGGGGTATTGTGCACAATATTACAGTTTAAATCATTTTAGGTGGGCGTACCTAATTTAATTGATTTACGTCATTCATTGGGGCAGCCAATGGTGATATGACCACTGTCATAGATTCGGTCGAGTGACAAATACTGCGGGTAATTGGTTGATATCAGAAACATGCGTAAAAGATCTTAACACTGTGAATAATCATAAAATGTGTCATTTTCATTAACTAGAATAATTCACTCAGTATTTCCCCGCTGACAAAATCTTTTTCAAACATGTTTCAGGTAAGTAATCTGCTGTAATTCAGTAAAAATGCAGGGGAAGCATTTCAAGCTTAAGATAGTGGCTCGATATAAAATAAAGAAATGTGTTTTATTACTAAAAACTTGTTATTGTAAATTACCCGGGGTTTTATCCCGAATTGTGAAATAAAAATAATCGGGAAAAGTTTTAACTTAGCCGATCCTGTGAAATAAATTTTCCGCTACTAAACTCACAATAAATAGATTACCGCAGACTTTCTGTTCCGCGGGTCCTGAAACGGGTCAAACCAGGTCGGGGGCCGTGACATTTCAATTTCATATTAACAATGGTTAAAGCACTTGAGTCACTAGGATGTAAATAAAGAGGATCTCCTATGTCAAGCTTACTGATCAGGGTAACAGAAGTTCCCTCACCACCAGCCATGATGCAAACAAATAAACACCAAGAATGAACAACAGGCAAATAGACACAACCAACAAACAATACAGATAATCACAACCAATCAAACAACCAAGGGCGAAACTGAGTCAGGGACCAGATTCCAGGTTCATCACTCAAAAGGTGCCTGGACAAGCCTTTACTCAGGAGCCACACACTAACCCTAGAAACCAACCAATAACAAAAATACAGAACAAATATATGTGCCGGTCCTCACTACCCCGACTTCAACTAATCCAACAAAAGGAAAAACAAGGGATAAGAACGATCTTACAGAGGGTGCAAATATCTTCAACAACACCAGATCTGTAGTTTTCAAGAACCACAGGATCTGGTTAAGAAAATACCAGCAGAACAAGAACTCTTCTGGTTAGTTTGCCCTGAAACAATAAAGTTTCAGAGACTAACGCAGGAGTTTCACAAGAAGCACACCAAACCCTAACTTAGGGTTATAACCAGCAAGAGCAGATAAAGCACCAAAAACACAGATCTGAGATGATCTGCCTTCAATCACCAGTTTCCAAGACAGAAACCCTAAATCAAAAATATTCAAACATTAGACAAGAAAGCAGCGGAAAAATCAAGACTCAACAACACCAGGAGCTGAATAGCTCTGATACCATGTAAAATCAATGGTATGATGGTGGATTAACAGAAAAACAACAATCACAAACAAAGAAATAGCGACAAAACGTGACCAAAACTCTTATTAACCCAAACCAGAAAAAGTGCCCCCCAAACCCTAAGATCTTACAATCGTAAGATCAGTACAAAGAGGAACGATACAACCAGAGTTGATGATCATCCACTGATGATCACCTATACCAACAACACACAGGAATCTCTCTAACAGATGAGAGATTCAAAGATACAACGGTGAATCTTCAACAAACCCTAACTATTACAGAGAAAATGAAAGAGAACAAATGAGAGATCTAGATCTCTCTAATCTGACACAAGCCCTTTTATATCCTCGCACATAGCAACTTGCAACGAGATCCACAACTTTCACACAAAGGCAGCAATAGCCCCCAATGTTACAAATCACCCCTTAGATATTTTATATCCTGTTACAAGTCACTAATAACAACCATAACAGATTAGTAACAAACCAACAACCTCAGGCGATGAACACAATAAGCCCAATGAACACAATAAATAACCTGAAGCCCAAATGGATGACATTAGACATAATATTTCAACAGCTTTTCTTTAGTTATGTTTATCATTCTTTGTTTGTGTAATATTGGTTGGTACAAACTCTCATGCATGTATGTAACTCCATTGTGATTGTTGATTCTGATATTCCTATAATAAGCCTTTGTGACTTGTTAAAGATTTGTTTGTATTTACGACCCAACTATCCAGTAGTCGGGCCCTGATGGCACTAATGTGACAGTTTAATTAATAAGGCAAGAGGAGTAAATAGTATTCATCTTGGCAAAGAACCTCTAGACTTTGACTTAGAAAAGGCGAGGGCATAGAGTCATACATTCACTCTGTGACATGATTTATTCTTTCAAGTACTGGATATATTACAAAGGGTTTGGTTGTACTATTTCTGATCAAAGATACTATACTTCTGAAATAGCAAATCTGTAATCAACGAACATTCAAATGAGACATAAACAAACATGTGTTCTGAGCGTACTTTTTATCTTTCTTCTCATCTTTTCCAATGGTAAATAATTGTCTTTTGTAGTATGAATCAATCTTGTATTGTATTGTGTTATACTATTGAGTACATTAGGAGGTCCTTATATAGGACAATACAAGACATAATAAGAAGGAAACATAAATCAATTACAATAAATATGAAATCTCTAAAATCTCGGATCTAATATTGACTAACATTTCCCCGCAAGTTGAGGGCAGGGAACGACCTGAAACTTGGACCGTAGAGAATCAAATCTTTGTGAGGACAAGGGCTTTGTAAATACATCAGCAATTTGGTCATTGGTGGAGATAAACTTGACATTCAGAGACCTAAAAGCTAGTAACATTCTCTTAGATGAGAATATGAGCCCGAAGATTTCAGATATTGGTGTGGCAAGAATATTCAAGGAAAACGAGACCGAAGCAATTACTAACAGGGTTGTTGGAACATAGTAAGTTAGTTCTTTTCTTTACAACATCAAAGGTGGTCCTTTTATATGACATTTTTGTTTGCCATATGTGATTGTAATATACATCTTGAAACATAATTAGATCGATTTGCTATGCGTAGTGGTTATATGTCTCCGGAGTATGCAATAGAAGGGACGTTCTCTGTGAAGTCTGATATCTTGAGCTTTGGAGTCCTAATCCTGGAAATTATTAGTGGAAGAAGAAACATCGGTTTCGTTCAGTTCATTCTGATCGCACATACAATCTTATGATTCTACGTAAGTGTTAGTGAAGTCACCTTTTGACATCTTTCACATAGTATAGCATCTTATAAATTTAACTCTAAATGTAGTCTTTGTAACAACTTGGTGTTGTTTTGAGTATAATTGTCCAAGTTTAAAGTTTCAAGATGAAATGGGGAACTTGTAGTTACAAGTGCATGGAGTCTTATTGAGTGAGTACCTCAAGATATGCCATAGGACGATATCGTTGAGAAGTTTTCGGTCAGATTATAAAGTGTTGAGGATCAAAGAACTTTGATATTTGATGTCTACATATCGTCTATACTTCCGTTTAAATTTCAAAAGTGTTCGGCACTTATGATTTAGTTTCCAATGTATTTTATTGTTTTGTGTTCAATATCTTCGGATAACACATGCAATTTTTTTACAAAGAAATAAATCACTAATATTTGTGACGTAAAAATTATCTTTGTGAAAATAATTATAACGCCAATTATACATTGTCTAACAGAATATGCTTTTAAACGGATAGTACATGAAAATTATTGGACATAAACCACTTAAGAGTTCTTGCATTAACTAAATGTCAAAGATGAGACATCAAATGTGTAACCACATCATGAGAGAATAATGAAAGAACGTACTAAGTGTATTGAGATGAAATACACAAACGAGATTCATGTCAACATACTTCGTTAGAAGTCATTGAGTGTGAATAATAAATCTTGCGAGATTTGTTCCAAGTGATCTACGCGTAGATGCGTCTACCACTTGATTATTGTTAGAACGATATGGAGATTTTACCTTCGTTTGGGGGAGCATCCTATATATACATATCTCCTAATGAATAACAATAATTGTGTGCAAATCACTTATGGCAAAATTATGAATGTCATGTTGTTGAGTGTCAATCTAGTTGACTCTATGTCACACATAATAGCGATTGTAGACGATGAACATTCATCTTGTTGGTGATGAATGTGCTCACCAAGTGACATCGATTAAGACTTATGTTTAAGTCCTTATGAGCCAATGGTAAAGTGTCGGAGATCAAAGGTAAACAAGTAATGTTCCTTAAATGAATGATAAATTTAGCTATGTGTTATATACAATAATTTGTGAGACCTTCCTAAATATTGATGTTTTAGGATTATGAATAAGTCTCATTATTTTGTCTTAACAAGGGATGAATGTTGCAAAGTGATATTATGATATCCTTAGGGTTGTGAAGAATCAGAATGATGCATCTTCCGTTCACAAGCTAAAGTATTGTAGTCTAAAGCATGCTAGAACAGTACTTGGTTAATTATGGGTCTTGACAAAGACTAATTAACTCTAAACATTCAAATATGTATGAACACAAAAAGAATTTGTGTATAGACAAAGTTGAGGGAGAATTTTCATTCATTATAAGAAAAAGATATGTAACTTTTTAAGAGTTTGTTCGAAAAGCTAATGAGGAGAACTCATTCTCTAAGCTTATTCTAGATGTTAAATTAGAATTATTCTAAGTTGTTGACAAACTTATGACAATGGCATGTGTTGCTTTGGTCAGCTCAGAAGCTTATGTAAGCTAATGCAATATGAGATAAATTCACTGATACAATGAGGTTGATCTTGTTCAATCATATGTGTATAAATGTCGCCATAAGTGGTGTTACGGAAATGTTGATCAAATAGCAAGAAATGTGGGGGAGGATCCGTTTAAGAAAAAACCCTATAAGGGTATGTAGAAATGGTTCTCATTAACCCATCTAGATGTTATCCAATGACACTTCAATGTCGGGGTGTCTTGCATTTGTTTTTGGCAATAAGGATTTTATAATCCAACCTAACATTGCAAATAGACGACTAAGTGGAGGACACAAATGTCGTAGTGTATAATGGAGATGTGTTTGCCTTAAATGATAAATGTATCATTCTAAGACAAATATTATCCCTAGATTCAGGTGGCCACTGAGGTTATAGTCTTAGAAGTTGATAATAGGTAATGTTAACTTTCGAGTTACAAACACGTCATGACAATTGATCTCAACTGCAAAGTTATCTTTAGTGACTTGTCAAAGACAAAGATAGTATTATGGATCCAACATCCTAAGGGTTTATTAGAGATCAAATTGTGGAATGAGACTAAAGTCCATGGAAAAAGGGTGTGTGAAGGAAACCTACCTTAGTTGACTGGAGATCCCAAGATCTAAGTTCAATAGGACAACTAATTCATATGCCTAAGGGTGGTCACTATGGGGACATAACTGATATGCATAAGCTAGTATATATGGTTATATATACTCCCTAAATGATAAAAGGGTGTTTAAATACGTCCTAGTTCATTCCTATGAAATTCAGTGACAAATTGTGAGGCTAAGCATATTATGTGGTAAATGATTTTGTGTAATCATGATAACCACGATGCTTTTAATGGTTTAAGGAGAATCACCTATGTAAGAGAGAAGTGGGGTCGCTTCGAATGGAATTGGGGGCACAATTCCTAGAGCTCTCGCAGAACCAGGAAAGTGTTCCACGACCATTATTGGACACGACTATGAGGGGATGACCCGGCTAAGGAGAGTATTTTGTGAAGTGTATTGTCGTTTACACAAATGGGGGTTTGTTCAAGGACATCGTGTCTACAAACCGCTAGGAGGCTAAGTATGCTTCATAACGGAAAGTTCAAAGGGACACCTACTTATCCGACAATACTCAACTGTCGAGGTTCCACGGGAAACTTTGTGTGTTTTGATCAATCTCCATTCATGTGGGGGGATTGTTGGAAATTTAGATATTATGAATGGATATTAATTTAGTGATATTATAATTTATTGAAATTATAATTATTTACTAAACTATTCATAAACATAAACTCTTAAGTAGAGTTTTTATGTCAATTTATTAGTTTTTATTAGATTTTATGTCTCTAATAAATCTCTAATTAAGTATTAGACTCTTCATATGGAACATAAACTCTTAAGTAGAGTTTTTATGTCAATTTATTAGTTTTTTTTATCAGAGTTTATGTCTGTAATAAATCTCTAATTAAGTGAGACTTTTTTCTACCTCTTGTCTTTTGTATTAAAAAGTAGGCTATGTGCCTAACTTGATGGGTTTTCATATATAAAACTACAAGAGTAAGAATACAAGTAGGTGACATAAAGTTATGCATGAAGAGTACTTGAATAAGAAGTACTTGATGACCCATATGTTGGGAACATATAGAGATAAGTTTCTCTACATGATTCAACTACAATTCTATTCTTAATTTCCAAAAGGTCTAACACTATGTTTTTATCTGGTGTAACCTCGGGCGCGTGGCCTTCTCCGGCAGTACAAACTGCTTCGGCTGTTGTACCATAGGAGACAGACGCGTCGTCTTTAGTAGAGGCGCGAAATCTGTTTTAAGGGAAGCGTGTTGAACACGTGCCTGAGCCACAACCGTCAACATTTGTTTGTTCTTTTTGTAGGAAATTATTATACAAGAAGACGTGGTTCAAGACCTCGTTGAAGCCTACACAACAGACTGAAAACACAACGAACCATACAAGTAGACGCGATTAAAGATCAAGTTGAAGACTTTATCTTTTGAAGATATTGGTTTAAATCGATTGTTTTATTAAATGTGTTGTAGTTCATATTTAATTTTGTTTGAATTTGTACACGGTTCATGTACTACAATTTCCCAAATGTTTAAAGAGAGTATTTTTATTTATTTTTTTAATTTTATTAATAAAATTGTGACTCATTTCCTACCATGTTGACCACAGAAAAGATTCAAATAAACTGCTTTGAGATGGGACATGGACTCCTTTGATGAAGTTCTGATTGAGCAGACACCACACTCACAACCATCCAATTGGCAGTTCCGCACAACCACCATGGTCAACTGTTTTAACGGAATTCTACATCAAATCCAAAAAAAAAACACCTAGAGTACGTCAATGTAAAATGAAAAGTTTCATTAAGATTTACCTACGCAAATTGGGCTCTGATCTGAAAATCATCTTCACTTAGTCAACATTTTTGTGTTGATCTGAAAATCATCTTTACCGAGTCGACATTCTTTGGGTGGAATTGGTACTCTCGGGTATACGGTATACCCCTATGAGTAATGTAAAAAAAATAACTCCACAATAGCATTTGACCAAGGAAATAGAAGCCTGACATGTTTTCCAAGTTGACGAGGTTGATATAACGTACTAGATTTCACTTTATTACATGAAAAGATCGGGTTTCGCATTTGTGCAACACGCTCATTGGCATTGGAGGGGAAATGAAGATTTGGGTTTTAGTCAAGTTCGAAACAAATATTACCCCTGTTTAATACTTGTTTCAGTATACGTTACGAGGATAGGTGAGAGGTGGCACTCATGTTCATGTACCGCCTAACATCTTTGTGGTCTTGTGAAGAGAGAGTATTACAAGTTTGAGGGATGGTAGTTGCATGATCAACTGAAGTGATATGCAACTTATGCAGAGTTGGTGAACTCATATTCGGACCAACTAGATACAGGGTAAGTAGGATAGAAACTGGCAATTTTTGTTTTGTTTGGAGTCACGGGCCATAAGCAATGTACAAAACGTCTCAAAAGGGCCAGTGGTTAAACAATACGTGTAGGCGGTTTCCCAACTCTAGTCGGGTCGCAATTTCATTGAGCTTGGACATCGTATTTCAAGAACTTTCCCCAGTTTTTTAACAACTTTTTATAAAGTTCTCAATGTAAAAATGCGTAATCACTGAATGTATTAATTTACACGTTTATTTATTTTGAATTTTAAGATTTGGCAATACCTGTCAACTTTAAAATTAGCAATACTTGTCAACTTTAAAATTTACTTACAAAAGAGAGTTTGATGCCAGTGGCGGAACTAGAACATTAACTCAGAGGTATCCTAAAAAAAATTCACCATGCAATCATACAATATTAAAAACCGACAATAAATAAATAAATTAAACAAATACCTAATAGATTTGTCCTATTCTTTTTTCATGGCTTAAAATCGTTCAATCACATCGTTATCTTGGATTACCATAACTTTTTGTCATGTCCAACATTGTAATGTTGTATTTTTACAAAAGAAAGTTACTTTTTCCAACATCGACTCAAACCCATTTGTCTTAAGTGCTTTATTTTTTTAATTATAACTGCTAAAATGTTTGAGGCTTTTTATTAATAATTCATCACGAACTTTAATTTAGTACAACTGCTAAAATGTTTGAGGTTTTTTATTAACTAAATAATCTCGACAATAAAGCATTTTTATATGGGGAAAGTGCTATCTATTTTTTACATAGTTTAAAAATAATATTATTATAAGTAGTAAGCTCCGAATAAAATAAAAGAAATTAATAAATTAATTGATAATAAGTTGATTAAATACTATACATGTAATACAAGTATATAAGTTTTGACTAGTTAATACATATAATACAAGTATACAACAACAATATGAGAGTTAACTTGAAAAAGTATGATTGCAAGACCTTGACTTCCATTTTCTGAATGGGACCTTTCACTAGAAATCTAAATGTAAAAGAACCCCTAGTCGTTGACTTGGAAAAAGTGAGCATAGAGTCAGTCTTACATTCACACTATTTTGATTTGTTGTATCCAAACCATTCAAAGACTTGGATATAGTACAAAAAGGTTAGATACAAAATCTGTAACCAACAACATTCAAATGAGTCATAAACAAACATGTGTTTTGAGCTTTCTTTTCTTCTTCGTTCTCATCTTATCCTGTGGTAAAGAACTGTCTTTTGAAGTTGGTATTACTAACACATACAAGCACACGTTAGTAAGTTATGATTTTTATTCTGAATGCAATTTTCTTTCATATTTGTAGGAGCTTCAGGGGTTACTATTTCGGTTATCAATGATTGTGGCTTCACTGTTTGGCCTGGAATCTCTGGCAGCCCTGTTCTCGATATCACCGGATTCGAGCTCGCAAAGGGGAAGAGTCAGACCTTACAAATTCCTGAAGTATGGCATGGTCAAATCTGGGGTAGGACCGGTTGCACCTTCAATGCGTCAGGTCATCTGTCATGTAAAACAGGCGAATGTGGCTCCGGTGAAATGGGGTGCAACGGAAGAGCAGCAACCCCACCTGTTACACTTGCGGAGTTTGAGGCCACAGGGTTCAAAGATTATTATTATAATATCAGTCTTATCAATGGCTATAATTTACCAATGACTATGGAGGCTGGTGGGTCAAGTTTAAAGGTACTTAATTGCACGATAACAGGCTGCAGTGATGGTTTGAACCAGCTCTATTGCACAAAAACAGGCTGCGTTGATGATTTGAACCAACGCTGCCCGATAGAGCTGCAGTTGGAGAGTGGAGGAGGGTGTAAGAGTGCATGTCAGACCTTTGGCACGCAGGAGTATTGTTGCGACAACTCTTTAACATTAGGGATGTGCGAGCCGACAGCATACACTCAGTTCTTTAGATCAGCGTGCCCAAGATCTTCTTATGTAACCGGGTTTATAAGTGGTGTCAGATTTTGTGATGATGTGAATTACACTGTCAGATTTTGTCCCTTTGTTGACACATTTTCAACGATCAAACTTGGCGGCCAACTCAATTACTATGACCAGCTTGTCTCCATCCGGGGAAATTTCACGCTAGGATTCTTCAATAGCAATGGTTTTTACTTGGGAATTTGGTACACCGATGATGCTGAAGCCCGAAAAGTATGGGTCGCCAATCCTAACAAGCCAATCAAATCCATATCAGCAGGCATCATGAGCCTCTCCATCGACCCCAACACAGGAAACTTGATCATCACTACTGGAGGGACGACTCTGATGAATATTACTGATGTTCAAGCAGGTCCAAACCCAAACGTGACTGCAACACTTGAAGACACAGGTAACTTCCAACTGATTAACGAAATCGACAAGAGGGTTTTGTGGCAGAGTTTTGATCACCCAACGGACGTGCTTTTACCGGGTATGAAGCTTGGTTTTAACATGAAAACAGGGCAGAACTGGACCCTGGCTTCTTGGCTGACTAAAGAAGTCCCTCCTCCAGGTGCTTTTACTTTGAGCGTCGAACCTAATTATAAAGGAGTTCGGACACTAATGATTCGTCGACGAGGCAAACCCTACTGGACGAGAAGTCTATCCAATCACATATCATTCGAAGATCTGTTTACATTAGATCACCGAGGTAGGCAACCTTATTATAATCTAACATCTGTTTACAACGCAGAAGCATGGTACTTGAGCTATGAAAGTAGTTATCTTGAGTTTCCAATGTGGATTTTGACACCAGAAGGGCGAATTACTGATGATGATAGTTTTGTGCTTTGGACTCCTGAATTTTGTTATGGGGACGATTCAAGTAATGGTTGTGTCGAGTCCAGTTTTCCCCAATGCAGGAATTTGACAGGTGTTACTGATAACTTCGATGAGAAAAATGGAGAGTTTGATCCTCGCACTGCAAGTGCTACTGATAGCAACTCAAGCCTAAGTATCAGTGATTGTTTTGCTAAATGCTGGAATGATTGCAGTTGTGTGGGGTTTAAAAGCCATACGATCGATGGAACCGGGTGTGATTTTTGGAGTGGAAGCAAAAGCAATAGTTTTTTGGTGTACCCGATTGAATCTTGGTCAAATTCTAGATCAAAGTATGTGATCAGTTCCCTTAATCTGGTTAGTTCAAGTACAGGTTCCCTTAATCTGGTTAGTTCAAGTACAGGTAAAAATGTTGGATTCCAGTGGTTAAATGCTATTATTCTAGTTGTTTTGCATCTAAACAAGTCATTTTGCAGGAAAGAAAACCAAAAGAAATATGACATGGATATGGATATGGACTTCCATTGGTGTTTCTATTCCTTCGATTTTTCTCTGTTTTGCACTTCCATGGTATATGAAGAAAAGAAGACAAACACGAGAAGGCATGGAACTATAAGTCACATTAAATCTATCTTTTGATTGTGCGTCATAGTTGCTTCTGTTATTGAGTCATTGATACTGATTGCAGAAAACCAGAGACGGAAAAGAGATGAATATTTCCTTGAGCTAATAGCCTCAGAAAGCTTCAAGGATGTGCATCAACTTGAAAGCAATACCAGGAATGGAAAGGATCTGTTATTGTTTAGCTTTGCCTCCATCATGTCTGCCACTGGTGATTTCGCTCTTGAAAATAAGCTCGGACAAGGTGGTTTTGGACCTGTTTACAAGGTTCTGTTACTTTCTCTGGCAACCCAATGTCATATAATTATTTTCGTTTCTCTGATCTAACGGAAAACGCATAAGTTGATATTACAATAACAGGGAAAACTAAGCGATGGGCGAGAAGTTGCAATCAAAAGGCTTTCAAGAACATCAGGGCAAGGGCTTGTGGAGTTCAAGAATGAACTAATACTCATAGCCAAGCTCCAGCACACAAATCTTGTTCAGGTTCTTGGGTGTTGCATTCACGAGGAAGAAAAGATGTTAATATACGAGTATATGCCTAACAAAAGCTTGGATTTCTTCCTCTTTGGTATGCATGTTTGTAACATATGTGCATATGATTGTTTTACTTGTTGGTTTTCATATAAATAATTGCCTCTTTCTTACTTTAGATGAAAGAAGAAAGGCTGAGCTGGATTGGCCTAGACGGTTTAACATCATTGAAGGAATTGCTCAAGGGTTGCTATACCTGCATAAGTACTCAAGAATGCGAGTTATTCACAGAGACCTAAAAGCTAATAACATTCTGTTAGATGAGAATATGAACCCAAAGATTTCTGATTTTGGTATGGCAAGAATGGTCAAGGATAACGAGACTGAGGCGATGACTAACAGGGTTGTAGGAACATAGTAAGTTAGGTCTTTCTGTTACTTCATAATGTCAGTTCAATATTTGTTTGTCAGATTTCACTGTATTTGTTTCTTGAAACATAACTAGATCGATTTGCTATGCGTAGTGGTTATATGTCTCCGGAGTATGCAATGGAAGGGACATTCTCCATGAAGTCTGATATCTTCAGCTTTGGAGTCCTAATCCTGGAAATTATCAGTGGCAGAAGAAACAGCAGTTTCATTCATCTTGATCGCACATACAATCTTATCGGATACGTAAGTTTTACTAAACTCACTTTTTTGACATCGTTTACATACTATAGCATTTTAAAAGTTAATCCCTATAGGTGTTACGTGGGTCAAACCACAAGGACCATCTGTGTAATTAACTTGACCACTTAACTAGAAAACAATAATAAACTAGTTCAGTCAACTCTAATGATCTAGGCATGGGAGCTGTGGCAACAAGAGGATGCATTGGAGTTGGAGGATCCAACATTTGGAAATACTTTTGTTGTACAACAATTCTTGAGGACTCTTCATGTGGCCCTTCTCTGTGTACAAGAAAGTGCAGTGGATAGACCAACAACTTCAGATATGATCTCCATGCTTCTCAACGATACCATATCGTTACCTGCTCCAAAAAGACCAGCATTCTTTAATGGAAGAGTCGAGTCAAATTCAACTCCAGAAGAAAGCAAACCGAACCATTACTCTGTGAACGGTATGACCATCACTGTTATGGAGGGTAGAAGGTAGCCGCGTTTCTTTAGTTATGTTGATCATTATTTGTGTAACATACTAACGTTATTGGATAGTGGACATACTCTCATTAATGTAAAGTGTGAACTCGATGTTGATCGAATCTAGTTAATAATTTGGGCATTTTAATTATCTTACTGTCTGCACAAAACCTGTATTATTTCACCATCAACCACATAGTCTGAGTTTCTTTGATTTTTTGGTATGGGTGAGCATATTATGGGTAACCCGAAAACTCGGACCGATAAGACCCAAAAACAGTCTGAATTGCAGTTGCTCCGGTGGTCTTCGGCTCCAGTTATGATCTGGATTCGGTCTCTGTCTCGTCCTAAGTCTTTACCCAAGGAAACCAACATTATAAAGCTCGACCTGAATTTTTTTTTTGAACGGCCAACTAAATCACCGGATAAGCATCCTGGGATGCCCTCAATCGAGCAAATACATCCCCTCCTCCATAACGGTCAGAGTTGGATGCATACCCGAGCCACCAGGCCACCAGTTCCGGGGAAAACCCGCCGCGCGAAGGCCCACTGCGGTAAAACCCGGTTCGGCTCGGTTTCAAACTGACGACCTCTAGAGAGGCCTAGTTCTAAACTTCATTGCCACTACCAATGTCCTTCAAAGTGATGCTAGCGGGAGTTGAACTTGGGACCTCAAGGAGAGAAACCAAGTGACTGACCACTAGACCAACTTATCATGACTAGGACCTGAATTGAATTACTAATTAACAATCATTCTTTAGTATTAAATTTACATGAATTTGGGTTATGGATCCATGTTTCTCTAACATAATTGTCAATTGGTCCTTTATGACCCCATGGATTATGTTTCTATAGTTGCCAACATTGGTTCGTTGCTAACAAGTATTAATTAAACTTAGCAACAAGTATTAATTAAACTGTTACCGATGTCCATTGCATTTAATGCAAGGTTTAAATAAAAGTTATCACCACTGGTATGTAAGTCCTTTTGCATTCATGGGGAGCTTTAATGTCATTTAATATGATTAAAAGAAAAAACTAAAATATGTTGAGTTAATAAGTTGGTGACTCATTTCATGATAAGGAAGAAATTAGTCATTTTATATCTATGATATGATGGTTACATGTCTGATTTCTATTTTAGAGGTGGGGGTTTGAAATCCTGTATGATACAAGTTGATAATAGGATTATTTAGCACTAGGCTAGTTTGCCATCAAAAGAAAGTGACCCAGAGTTATCGTTCTCGTTGGTAGTATATTGTTTAATTCTTATAAACTCGGTCATTAATAAATCTAGGGTAATGCTAGACAAAAAACCCTAAAATTCTTAGAAAACTCTGGAAACCCAAATCTCCCCCCAATTTTACCCAACCTCCCGACATTTTTTTTTTGAAAAAAATTACACATGTAACATACATGTTTTAGAGTGTTTTGGGCCAAAAAAAACAAAAAAAGCGCTGAAGGGATTTTTTTAAAAAAAATAAACAAAATTCAGTGCCTAACATGTGTTAGACAAAAATGCTGAAAGTTGCTGAATTTTTTTTTTTTTAAATTATCCATTCGGCGCTTTTTTAATTTTTTTGGCCCAAAACTCTTAAAAACATGTATATTACATGTGTTATTTTTTTCAAAAAAAAAATGTCGGGAGGTTGGGTTTTCTAGGGTTTTTTATATAGATAGAGTTTTCTATCTAGCCCTACCCAATAAATCTATATCTATCTATTCATTATAATAAAACAAAATAGTTTTGTCCATATAGCAAGCTCCTGAGACCGAGCGTTCTCGATTAACGACCGAAGGTTTAACATGACACGGTGGATCGTTAACGGGCGGGCCATACCGGGCCTGCCCGTTAATGGATCCCGCTAACAACCACCAACAATCGCTTTTGTTAATACGTTAACGGGTTTCCTTGTGCGTGGATCAAGAATTTATAGTAGTTGTGGGGGGGGGGAGCGTTGGGGGGCTGGTTATTTAAAAAAAAATATTTTGGTATTTAATTTTTGTATAAATACCACTCAATCAACCTAAAAAAATACATCTTTTATTCTCTACACCTTCTACTACCACAAAGCAAACATGAACCTTTGGGATCCCAGGCACCCGTTTTATGCCAACGCTCAACCGAACACGTTTGGTTCAAACACACTACCAAACCCACCTCCTTCCAATAACGCGAGCAATACTTCAAACCTTTTCAACCCTCGGTTTTATGATCAAAATAATGTGCCGTCACACACTAGATAGCCAACCGACTCCAAACACTACTAGAAAAGTGGTCATTTTGCTACGGAATTTTCCTACGCAAAAAAATGTGTCACGGATTCTAACACATTTACTACGCATTTCCTACAGAAACAAAAACTTAAATTTTTGGTATGTTTTTAGCTTTTTTTTACGTTTTTTTAGTTAGTTTTCTAGTTTTCTTATTTATATGTAGTTTTCTCATGATCCTCTCCCTACATGTATATGTGTCTATGTATATATGTATGTATTCATATCTATGTGTGCACTATAGAATTACCCATACCGAATTCGGTCCCCACTATTTGGCGTTTTTGGTATCGGTACTTTCGGTTCGGTATAGTACCAATATTTTACC
The DNA here is from genome assembly GCF_002127325.2 of Helianthus annuus. NCBI lineage: Eukaryota > Viridiplantae > Streptophyta > Magnoliopsida > Asterales > Asteraceae > Helianthus > Helianthus annuus. Next base: position 152,612,629 of record NC_035435.2, read on the forward strand.
AAATTTTACTTTCAAATACCAGGACGGTACTGTACAATACCATACCGAATATTTTCGGTACCGACACCCATATTAGCGATTTTTGGTACCGGTACGTTCGATACCGAGCTCATATGTAATCATATATTTGTTAATGGATCATATCATGTCTTAATGGATCACAATAATCAATAGTAGATCATACATGTCTAGGTGGAACATGTTGGTCCTTAACGGATGACAATGGCCAATAGTGGATCACACATGTCTAAATGAACCATATTGGGCCTTAATTGATCATAATGGCGACTCCCGCCCTCCCTCTGCCTCACTGCCAACGACTTCGACGACACCCAGCCCTACTGAACAGTCGAAGATCATTGTTTATTTTGTATGTGATAGGCACAATGTATATGTTATATAGAGAAAAAACTTGCTTAAGAAAGTACCTCTGAATGATGTTTTGGATAGATTTCAAAAAATGAAAACCCGTAGGGCGAAAAAGTTTTTCTTAATAGTTTGGAGTCATCTATTTTTTAGTTTTCTCGTCTCTCTCTCCTACTTAATTATAGATAATTAATATTAATTAAAAGATAATTATTAAATTAAATTTAACATAAAATTTACTCAACCCGTACAATACACGGGTTTATATGAGGTTCTTAAAGATATAACAAGATATAACTTTTTATTGATTGATATATAAAATTACATGTGCTCAACCCATACAATATATGAGGTTCTTAAAAATGTAACTTTTTTTATTATTTAATATATAAAATTAAATTTACTCAACCCGTACAATACACGGGATTCTTAAAGATATAACTTTTTTATTATTTAATATATAAAATTACATTTATTCAACCCATGTAATAAACGAGATTTTTAAAGATAGAGTGTTTAATTGTTTGGTGTATAAAATTACATTTATTCAACTCATGTAACAAACGAGGATTTTAAAGATATTTTTTTATTTGGTATAAAAAATTACATTTATTCAACCCGTGTATTACACGAGGTTCTAACCTAGTATATTTTATAAAAAAAAAAATAAACATAATTGAGGCATGTGGTAAATAAATATAAACATTCACAATTTATGAAAATCAAATGTTAGCAAATAATCAAATAAGTATAAATCTGTTCTACTTTTAAAAAGTAAATACCTTTAAAAAGTAAAAAAACAAAGTGATCCAATCAAAACCTTACTTTCCCATCACACGGATCATGATCGTACGATATTCTATGCTCTTAGCCTCTTCATCCAATGGATGAAAACACACCTCTAGAAACACACAATCTTATACCCCGTGTATAAAAATTAAATTTACTCAACCCGTACAATACACGGGATTCTTAAAGATATAACTTTTTTATTATTTAATATATAAAATTACATTTATTCAACCCATGTAATAAACGAGATTTTTAAAGATAGAGTGTTTAATTGTTTGGTGTATAAAATTACATTTATTCAACTCGTGTAACAAACGAGGATTTTAAAGATATTTTTTATTTGGTATAAAAAATTACATTTATTCAACCCGTGTATTACACGAAGTTCTAACCTAGTATATTTTATAAAAAAAAAATAAACATAATTGAGGCATGTGGTAAATAAATATAAACATTCACAATTTATGAAAATCAAATGTTAGCAAATAATCAAATAAGTATAAATCTGTTCTACTTTTAAAAAGTAAATACCTTTAAAAAGTAAAAAACAAAGTGATCCAATCAAAACCTTACTTTCCCATCACACGGATCATGATCGTACGATATTCTATGCTCTTAGCCTCTTCATCCAATGGATGAAAACACACCTCTAGAAACACACAATCTTATACCCCGTGTATAAAAACATCACTGAAGTTAAAATTCAAAATCAATTTTAGCCATGGAAAGGGGAGCAAGCTGAGAAGAAATCACTAAACTTAAAAGGCTAAATTGCACTTTTCGTCCTTTATGTTTCAACGTTTCGACAGGCGTTGTCCTTTAACTTTAAAAATTACACTGTATGTCCTTTATGTTTGTAATCATTAGCAGGCGGTGTCCTTTCAGCTAAACCCAGTTAACTTTTTTATGTTAAAACCCCTATTTGTAAACTCCTTAACGGCAGGGGCCATATGTGCAATATTCAAATTCTTTTAAATCAAACCTGCCATGCCATGAGAGAAGTGGGAAGCCGGCACTTCACCGGTGAGTCACGAGCTCCGGCGTCAACCACCGATGAATAGGTATAAAATAAACATTTAGATTGACTGCAAGACTATTACAAACACATATACACTTCTAATTCCGCAAATCAGTCTTGAGCGCACGTTGATCCTTCTCCGGAAACTCTATCTCCGATCGCATCTGCTCCTTGTCGATTTATCATCATCTCCCGAGGTAACTTTTAAATGCTTTCTTATCGGATTTGGATGCTTGACAAAAGCCCTCTGCCAAATTTATTATGGTAGAGGCATAATCCATTCCAATTTCAGATTCTTTAGTCTAGGGCTCATACGTGTTCTTGTTGATTTAGGAATTAGAACATTCATCATTTAATGTTTAAGTAAAATTCAAATCACCTGATTAACAGGCCAGAACTCCGGTAAGCCTCCATGAACTCCGGTGATTAGACTTGACAACCCCCGAACTCCGGTAAGCCTCCATGAAACTCCCGTGGTAGATCTGAGTTAGGATAGAGGTGGTGACGTCTGGCTGCCAGACAATTGGCAGATAGAGGTGGTTAGTGGCAGTGGTTGTTCGAGTACTGGTTTTAGGAGGAGATGGATTATCGACTGTAATATATGGGAGCCAAGATGTGTATCTAGGTGATGTTTTTGGTTCCGGTCAACTGCAGTCAAAGCTCGAGTCAACAGTCGGCGGGTCAGACTTGGTCAATCCATAGTTTGAAGCATTTGTGTTTTTTTTTAAATAGAATTTGAATATTGCACATATGGTCCCTGCTGTTAAGGAGTTTTACAAAGAGGGGTTTTAACATAAAAAGTTAACTGGGTTTAGCTGAAAGGACACCACCTGTTAATGATTACAAACTTAAAGGACATACATTGTAATTTTTAAAGTTAAAGGACGGCGGCTGACAAAACGTTGAAACATAAAGGACGAAAAGTGCAATTTAGCCAACTTAAAATTCAAAATCAATTTATACAAACATCACTGAACTACCGCCACCACAGCGCGCCACCGCACCGCCATCAATGCACAACCACTGAACCACCGCCACTACAGC